>NC_057796.1:220591910-220599650 GCF_018294505.1 Triticum aestivum | reverse complement strand
CATTTATTATTGCCTCTAGGGCATATTTCCAACAGTCTCCCACTTGCACTAGAGTCAATAATCTAGTTACATTGTGATGAATCGAACACCCATTGCGTCCTGGTGTTGATCATGTTTTGCCCTAGGGAGAGGTTTAGTCAACGGATCTGCTACATTCAGGTCCGTGTGTACTTTACAAATATCTATGTCTCCATTTTGAACATTTTCACGAATGGAGTTGAAGCGACGCTTGATATGCCTGGTCTTCCTGTGAAACCTGGGCTCCTTCGCAAGGGCAATAGCTCCAGTGTTGTCACAGAAGAGAGTCATTGGGCCCGACGCATTGGGAATCACCCCTAGGTCGGTAATGAACTCCTTCATCCAGACTGCTTCCTGTGCTGCCTCTGAGGCTGCCATGTACTCCGCTTCACATGTAGATCCCGCCACGACGCTTTGCTTGCAACTGCACCAGCTTACCGCTCCTCTATTCAAAATATACACGTATCCGGTCTGTGACTTCGAGTCATCCAGATCTGTGTCGAAGCTAGCATCGACGTAACCCTTTACGACGAGCTCTTCGTCACCTCCATAAACGAGAAACATATCCTTAGTCCTCTTCAGGTACTTCAGGATATTCTTGACCGCTGTCCAGTGTTCCTTGCCGGGATTACTTTGGTACCTTCCTACCAAACTTACGGCAAGGTTTATATCAGGTCTGGTACACAGCATGGCATACATAATAGACCCTATGGCCGAGGCATAGGGGATGACACTCATCTGTTCTATATCTTCTGCCGTGGTCGGGCATTGAGCCGTGCTCAATTGCACACCTTGCAATACAGGCAAGAACCCCTTCTTGGACTGATCCATACTGAACTTCTTCAATATCTTGTCAAGGTATGTACTCTGTGAAAGACCAATGAGGCGTCTTGATCTATCTCTATAGATCTTGATGCCTAATATATAAGCAGCTTCTCCAAGGTCCTTCATTGAAAAACACTTATTCAAATAGGCCTGTATACTTTCCAAGAATTCTATATCATTTCCCATCAATAATATGTCATCCACATATAATATGAGAAATGCTACAGAGCTCCCACTCACTTTCTTGTAAACACAGGCTTCTCCATAAGTCTGTGTAAACCCAAACGCTTTGATCATCTCATCAAAGCGAATGTTCCAACTTCGAGATGCTTGCACCAGCCCATAGATTGAGCGCTGGAGCTTGCACACTTTGTTAGCATTCTTAGGATCGACAAAACCTTCCGGCTGCATCATATACAACTCTTCCTTAAGGAAGCCATTAAGGAATGCCGTTTTGACGTCCATCTGCCATATCTCATAATCATAGTATGCGGCAATTGCTAACATGATTCGGACGGACTTCAGCTTCGCTACGGGTGAGAAAGTCTCATCGTAGTCAACCCCTTGAACTTGTCGATAACCCTTAGCGACAAGTCGAGCTTTGTAGATGGTCACATTACCATTTGCGTCCGTCTTCTTCTTAAAGATCCATTTGTTTTCTATGGCTCGCCTTTCATCGGGCAAGTCAGTCAAAGTCCATACTTCGTTTTCATACATGGATTCTATCTCGGATTTCATGGCTTCTAGCCATTTTTCGGAATCCGGGCCCGCCATCGCTTCTTCATAGTTCGAAGGTTCACCGTTGTCTAACAACATGATTTCCAGGACAGGGTTGCCGTACCACTCTGGTGCGGAACGTGTCCTTGTGGACCTACGAAGTTCAGTAACTTGATCTGAAGTTTCATGATCATCATCATTAACTTCCTCCCCAGTCGGTGTAGGCACCACAGGAACATTTTCCCGCGCTGCGCTACTTTCCGGTTCGGAAGGGGTGACTATCACCTCATCAAGTTCCACTTTCCTCCCACTCAATTCTTTCGAGAGAAACTCCTTCTCTAGAAAGGACCCGTTCTTGGCAACGAAGATCTTGCCTTCGGATCTGAGGTAGAAGGTATACCCAATAGTTTCCTTAGGGTATCCTATGAAGACACATTTTTCCGATTTGGGTTCGAGCTTTTCAGGTTGAAGTTTCTTGACATAAGCATCACATCCCCAAACTTTTAGAAATGACAGCTTAGGTTTCTTCCCAAACCATAATTCATACGGTGTCGTCTCAATGGATTTAGACGGTGCCCTATTTAAAGTGAATGCGGCAGTCTCTAAAGCATAACCCCAAAATGAGAGCGGTAAATCGGTAAGAGACATCATAGATCGCACCATATCCAATAGAGAGCGATTACGACGTTCGGACACACCATTTCTCTGAGGTGTTCCAGGCGGCGTAAGTTGTGAAACTATTCCACATTTCCTTAAGTGTGTACCAAATTCGTGACTTAAATATTCTCCACCACGATCTGATCGTAAGAATTTTATTTTCCTGTCACGTTGATTCTCGACTTCATTCTGAAATTCCTTGAACTTTTCAAAGGTTTCAGACTTGTGTTTCATTAGGTAGACATACCCATATCTACTTAAATCATCAGTGAGAGTGAGAACATAACGATATCCTCCGCGAGCCTCAACACTCATTGGACCACACACATCGGTATGTATGATTTCCAATAAGTTGGTTGCTCGCTCCATTGTTCCGGAGAACGGAGTCTTGGTCATCTTACCCATGAGGCATGGTTCACACGTGTCAAATGATTTGTAATCAAGAGACTCCAAAAGTCCATCTGCATGGAGCTTCTTCATGCGCTTGACACCAATGTGACCAAGGCGGCAGTGTCACAAGTATGTGGGACTATCGTCATCAACTTTACATCTTTTGGTATTCACACTATGAACATGTGTAACATCACGTTCGAGATTCATCAAAAATAAACCATTGACCAGCGGGGCATGACCATAAAACATATCTCTCAAATAAATAGAACAACCATTATTCTCGGATTTAAATGAGTAGCCATCTCGAATTAAACGATATCCAGATACAATGTTCATGCTCAAAGCTGGCACTAAATAACAATTATTGAGGTTTAAAACTAATCCCATAGGGAGATGCAGAGGTAGCGTGCCGACGGCGATCACATCGACCTTGGAACCATTCCCGACGCGCATCGTCACCTCGTCCTTCGCCAGTCTCCGTTTATTCTGTAGTTCCTGTTTTGAGTTACAAATATGAGCAACCGCACCGGTATCAAATACCCAGGAGCTACTACGAGTACTGGTAAGGTACACATCAATTACTAGTATATCACATATACCTTGGGTGTTGCCGGCCTTCTTCTTGTCCGCTAAGTATTTTGGGCAGTTCCGCTTCCAGTGACCACTTCCCTTGCAATAAAAGCACTCAGTCTCGGGCTTGGGTCCATTCTTTGACTTCTTCCCGGTAACTGGCTTACCGGGCGCGGCAACTCCCTTGCCGTCCTTCTTGAAGTTCTTCTTACCCTTGCCCTTCTTGAACTTAGTGGTTTTATTCACCATCAACACTTGATGTTCTTTTCTGATCTCTACCTCAGCTGATTTCAGCATTGAATATACCTCGGGAATGGTCTTTTCCATCCCCTGCATATTGAAGTTCATCACAAAGCTCTTGTAGCTTGGTGGAAGCGACTGGAGGATTCTGTCAATGACCGCGTCATCCGGGAGATTAACTCCCAGCTGAGACAAGCGGTTGTGCAACCCAGACATTCTGAGTATGTGCTCACTAACAGAACTGTTCTACTCCATTTTACAGCTGAAGAACTTGTCGGAGACATCATATCTCTCGACCCGGGCATGAGCTTGGAAAACCAGTTTCAGCTCCTCGAACATCTCATATGCTCCATGTTTCTCAAAACGCTTTTGGAGACCCGGTTCTAAGTTGTAAAGCATGCCGCACTGAACGAGGGAGTAATCATCAGCATGCTACTGCCAAGCGTTCATAACGTCTTGGTTCTCAGGGATTGGTGCTTCACCTAGCGGTGCTTCTAAGACATGATCTTTCTTGGCTGCTATGAGGATGATCCTCAGGTTCCGGACCCAGTCCGTATAGTTGCTGCCATCATCTTTCAGCTTGGTTTTCTCTAGGAACGCGTTGAAATTGAGGACAACGTGGGCCATTTGATCTACAATACATAGTGTAAAGATTTATACTAAGTTCATGATAATTAAGTTCATATAATCAAATTATTTAATGAACTCCCACTCAGATAGACATCCCTCTAGTCATCTAAGTGAAACATGATCCGAATTCGACTAGGCCGTGTCCGATCATCACGTGAGACGGACTAGTCAAGATCGGTGAACATCTCCATGTTGATCGTATCTTCTATACGACTCATGCTCGACCTTTCGGTCCTCCGTGTTCCGAGGCCATGTCTGTACATGCTAGGCTCGTCAAGTGAACCTAAGTGTGTTGCATGTGTTCCGAGGCCATGTCTGTACATGCTAGGCTCGTCAACACCTGTTGTATTCGAACGTTAGAATCTATCACACCCGATCATCACGTGGTGCTTCGAAACAACGAACCTTCGCAACGGTGCACAGTTAGGGTGAACACTTTCTTGAAATTATTATAAGGGATCGTCCTACTTGCTACCGTCGTTCTAAGCAAATAAGATGCAAAAACATGATAAACATCACATGCAATCAAATAGTGACATGATATGGCCAATATCATCATGCTCCTTTGATCTCCATCTTCGGGGCACCATGATCATCTTTGTCACCGGCATGACACCATGATCTCCATCATCATGATCTCCATCATTGTGTCTTCATGAAGTCGTCACGCCAACGATTACTTCTACTTCTATGGCTAACGCGTTTAGCAATAAAGTAAAGTAATTTACATGGCGTTTATTTAATGACATGCAGGTCATACAAAATAATAAAGACAACTCCTATGGCTCTTGCCGGTTGTCATACTCATCGACATGCAAGTCGTGATTCCTATTACAAGAATATGATCAATCTCATACATCACATATATCATTCATCACATCTTCTGGCCATATCACATCACATAGCACTTGCTGCAAAAACAAGTTAGACGTCCTCTAATTGTTGTTGCAAGTTTTTACGTGGTTTGTAGGTTTCTAGCAAGAACGTTTCTTACCTACGTATGACCACAACGTGATTTGCCAATTTCTATTTACCCTTCATAAGGACCCTTTTCATCGAATCCGTTCCGACTAAAGTAGGAGAGACACACACCCGCTAGCCACCTTATGCAACTTGTGCATGTCAGTCGGTGGAACCAGTCTCACGTAAGCGTACGTGTAAGGTCGGTCCGGGCCGCTTCATCCGACAATGCCGCCGAAACAAGAAACGACTAGTAGCGGCAAGAAGAATTGGCAAACTCAACGCCCACAACTGCTTTGTGTTCTACTCGTGCATAGTAACTACGCATAGGCCTGGCTCATGATGCCATTGTTGGGAATCGTAGCATAATTTTGAAATTTTCCTACGCTCACCAAGATGCATCTATGGAGTATACTAGCAATGAAGGGAAGGGAGTGCATCTACATACCCTTGTAGATCGCGAGCGGAAGCGTTCCAATGAACGTGGATGACGGAGTCGTACTCGCCGTGATCCAAATCACCGATGACCGAGTGCCGAACGGACGGCACCTCCGCGTTCAACACACGTACGGTGCAGCGACGTCTCCTCCTTCTTGATCCAGCAAGGGGGAAGGAGAGGTTGATGGAGATCCAGCAGCACGACGGCGTGGTGGTGGATGTAGCGGGTCTCGTGCAGGGCTTCACCGAGCTTCTACGAGAGAGAGAGAGAGAGAGAGGTGTTGCAGGGGAGGAGGGAGGCGCCCAAGGCTGTTGTGTGCTGCCCTCCCTCCCCCCCCTTTATATAGGCCCCCTGGGGGGGGCGCCGGCCCTGGAGATCAGATCCAAGGGGGGGGCGGCGGCCAAGTGGGGGGGAAGGGGTGCCTTGCCCCCCAAGGCAAGGGGGAACTCCCCCCTAGGGTTCCCAACCCTAGGCGCATGGGGGGAGGCCCAAGGGGGGCGCCCCAGCCCACTAGGGGCTGGTTCCCTTCCACTTTCATCCCACGGGGCCCTCCGGGACAGGTGGCCCCACCCGGTGGACCCCCGGGACCCTTCCGGTGGTCCCGGTACAATACCGATAACCCCCGAAACTTTCCCAGTGGCCGAAACTGGACTTCCTATATATAATTCTTCACCTCCGGACCATTCCGGAACCTCTCGTGACGTCCGGGATCTCATCCGAGACTCCGAACAACTTTCGGGTTTCCGCAAACATATATCTCTACAACCCTAGCGTCACCGGACCTTAAGTGTGTAGACCCTACGGGTTCGGGAGACATGCAGACATGACCAAGACGCCTCTCCGGTCAATAACCAACAGTGGGATCTGGATACCCATGTTGGCTCCCACATGTTCCACGATGATCTCATCGGATGAACCACGGTGTCGAGGATTCAATCAACCCCGTATACAATTCCCTTTGTCAATCGGTATGTTACTTGCCCGAGATTCGATCGTCGGTATCCCAATACCTTGTTCAATCTCGTTACCGGCAAGTCTCTTTACTCGTACCGCAATGCATGATCCCGTGGCTAACGCCTTAGTCACATTGAGCTCATTATGATGATGCATTACCGAGTGGGCCCAGAGATACCTCTCCGTCATACGGAGTGACAAATCCCAGTCTCGATCCGTGCCAACCCAACAGACACTTTCGGAGATACCCGTAGTGTACCTTTATAGTCACCCAGTTACGTTGTGACGTTTGGCACACCCAAAGCACTCCTACGGTATCCGGGAGTTGCACGATCTCATGGTCTAAGGAAAAGATACTTGACATTGGAAAAGCTCTAGCAAACGAAACTACACGATCTTTTATGCTATGCTTAGGATTGGGTCTTGTCCATCACATCATTCTCCTAATGATGTGATCCCGTTATCAATGACATCCAATGTCCATAGTCAGGAAACCGTGACTATCTGTTGATCAACGAGCTAGTCAACTAGAGGCTTACTAGGGACAGGTTGTGGTCTATGTATTCACACATGTATCACGATTTCCGGACAATACAATTATAGCATGAATAATAGACAATTACCATGAACAAAGAAATATAATAATAACCATTTATTATTGCCTCTAGGGCATATTTCCAACACTACCTCCCACCAGAGAGCCGCGGCGGTTAAGAAGGAGCCAGACGCTCAAGGCGGAGGCGCCGGATGGGGTCGCGGTCGGCGAGGTGGTCGAGGCAGAGGTGGGCGCGGAAGGGGGACACCCACGACGCCACCGTCTCCGCCAGCATCTCCTCCTGCTTTGTCGAGCGGCCATGTCGGAGACACAGCGCCGGAGTTCATCTTGCAGTTGTGTGAGCCGCCGCGTAGCCGCCTTCGTCTTCCCTAGGCGTTCGCGAGGGTGCTGGAGATCAACCAGCCGCCGAGGCTGAGGCTTCACATGAAGGGGTGTTGCAATGGCGAGATGTGGGCGAACACAAGGTTCCCCGTCCCTCATGTAATGCTTCTTCGGCGGGGTTGGAAAACCTTCGCACGCGCCCACTGCTTGATGAAGGGGCACGTTCTCCACTTCAAATTAGTGGAGAGTGACCTGCTCTCCGTAAAGGTCTTCGGGCGCTCGGGAATCAGGTTAGGGTGCTGCACGGAGATCTTGACCGACGACGAGAGCTCCTCCTCGAGCGACCGCGAAGAGGAGGGGACCAGCGGGGAGGACGACGGGGATGGGTCCGACTAGACATCAGACGTCCCGTCCCTAGGCGACGCCGGCAGCAGCACCTGGCTTTCTCCCCGGCAGAGTG
>NC_057796.1:220456727-220591622 GCF_018294505.1 Triticum aestivum | reverse complement strand
GGCGGCTCCTTGAGCCAGCTCCTTGAACTTCTCGGGGCCGTTGCTTCTGGCGGCTGGTGCTGGAAGGCCGGAGAAGGCGAAGAAGGTGGGTGGCGGGCTGTCAAGTCGGAGTACGATGGCATCGAAGCCTTCGTCTCGTATTGCCGGCCCGCTGCCTCATCTTTTGGCTTCTTCCCCGGCACCGTCATTACCAGCCCTCTTCTGGGCGGCTGCCGGGACGTTCTCTTGGTGTCTTCTGCTGCTCGTACCTCGCCTAGGCACTCCTTTTGCCCTCCTGCTAGCCTGATCCGCTTCCTGAGGAGAGGGACAAGAAAGGGATTATGGGCATCTTATCTTTTTTCAGATCTTAAGCCTGCGAGCACTTGTCGAATTTAGACTTTGTAACCCCTTGCTCATGTTTACGTTCCGCATGAATTGTACTTGTTTAATCAACGTATTAATGAAAAAGGGTGTTTGCCGGGTTCTTTTGTGCGTGAGCGAGGCCCAGACTAAGGAGCGAGTCCTTGTTATTTTAAGCAAACAACATTTCCCGGCAACAACCCTTGCCGTCCTCTCGCTTTATACCACGATTATACCCACGCCCTTGGCGTGAGTAGGGGTAAAGTAGGATCGGGCCCTTCATTTGTTTTCCTTCCACCACAACTACAACCAAATTCCAGCCTGAAAGGGATTTCGGGCATAGGAAGGAGGGAGCACGGTGGCGTAGGAATGAACGAAGTTTCGTACGTTCAAGTTTCATATGGAAGCGCATAGCGGGGGAGAAAAAACTTATCTGAAACTGCAGCCCCCGGCAACCTCGGTTTGCCAGGGTCGGGGGTGTCGGTCCGTCTTCTTTTCTCCAAACGGTTCTGCAGAAGCGCCTATGCAACCTGCAAACCAAAAAGGACTGGAAGAGACAGAAAGACACGCACTCGACCTCTATGCTAGGGGTTAGTTGCCGCCAAGCACTATCAACCCTACCAGAGAGGGAGACTCAACCTAGCATGCATGCTAATTCTAGGGTGCCAGCGCTTTATTTATTTATCTGTTGCTCTGAGTCTGCGCCTGGCTTTGTACAAAGGGTTAGATGCCTTGCTAGCAAGGCTTGTACAAAAAGTGGTCTGCCGGGGGGCCCGACAACCGCGCCTTATGGGTAAAACTTGCGAAGATGTTCGATGTTCCAGGAGTTGCTCACTGGAATACCATCTTCGGTCTCCACGTGGACTGCACCGGGCCTGGTGACTCGTATTACCTAATAAGGGCCTTCCCACTTTGGCATCAACTTGTTGGAATTCTTGGCGGATTGGACTCGCGGAAGAACAAGGTCGCCTTCCTCAAGGCTTCGAGCATGAACCTTGCGGCTATGGTAGCGGCGCAAGGCTTGCTGGTAGCAAGCGGCTCGCACAGCAGCCCGAAGACAATCTTCCTCAAGGAGCGTCGCATCATCTTGGCGCAACTGCTCTTGCTCAAGCTCATCATAAGCAAGCACTCGAGGTGACCCGTATATGAGTTCCGTCGGGAGAACTGCTTCTGCCCTGTATACCAGGGCAAAGGGTGTCTGGCCAGTGTGTCGGCGTTCTGGGAATGGGGGTCCCCAGACTTGCCTGCCTGTGGCCCACGGCGTGGCTCTGCTCATGGGCCCGTACGTCCCATCTTCATCAACAAGGCGTTGAAGACCCTCGCCAGGGGCCAAGCCTCGCGAGGCGGACGACACAAGACCTCCTCAGGAGCGGCCTCACCAGGTTGGCTCGCGAGGAGCGGAGAGATCAAGGCAGGGCAAACCTCGCGACGTTCTCGTGACGTGAGCCATGACGATCGAGACCAGGCGGGTGCCAGGCGGGCGCCAGCGCGCGCAATGTCCTTGTTTCCCCTTTGGTGCTAAGGAAGCAAGCGCAGTCGCGGAGTACCGAGGCATCAAGCAAAGGTTTCCATATCAGTGCAACAAGACCAAGACCAGCAGGACGGCAAGACGGAGGTCACCATGGAGCCCAAGGCGGCGTCACCACCAGAGCCTTTTGCAGGCGAAGATTACTTTTGTCAGGATAAGCTGTACTAGTTGTCCCCTTTCAAATTGGCCGTTGTTGGCTCCCTTCCCGCTCAATATTTGGGAAGTGGACCAGGGCCTCTATAAATAGGACTAGCCACCACAGTAGGGGGATCGAGTGGATCTCCCATCCTCACACCCACAAGTCCACAGAGCACAAGAATACCCCAACCTCAGGAGGCTGTTCTTCCCCTTGTACTATTCATCATCAGCCCAAGAGGCAATCCACCACCACCACACTGGAGTAGGGTATTACACCACAACGGTGGCCCGAACCAGTATAAATCTTTTGTCTTTTGTGTTGTGAGTTCATCGAGTTCGTCCGCGAGATCTTAGTAAACCTAGGGCATGGATCGGTAGGAGGGAAAGAACTTCGCGCGCACCCCAGAGTTCGAACCTTAAGGGTTTTGCCGGAACCCGTGATTTGACATTTGGCACGCCAGGTAGGGGTACGCCGGAGTCTCTTCCCTGCCAGTCGATCCGCCGACGCTCCGCGGTTCCGATGTCCGGCGACCCGAGGGCCGGCGCCGAACGCTGGGCGGCTTGGCCCGCTCGGGCGGCGCTGCCTGCCCATGAAGACCTCAACCCCGCGCTCCAGGCGGCACGGGCGCCACCTAACACCGCCGGGCGCGGGCGGCGCGGCCAGGCGCCGTCTACCCTCACCTCACGACAAGTGTGAGCCACAGCAAGGGCCGCAAGCCACGCCGCAGCAACGACGCCACACACCCGGCGGGAGCAGGCGAACATGCGAGCAGCACTCACGGTGGCGCGAGAGCTGCTGCGGTGCCGACTGATGGAGAGCGGCTGGGATGCGCTGCTGGAACGCGTCGCCGAGCTCCTGGACATAGCGGCCTCGGGAGCGTCACCCTTATGCTATCAGCTCACGCCTCAGATGGCGGCCGTGTCCCACGGTGGGCCTCGCCGCGCCCGCGTGCTCCCAGGCGCACCCGGGGGCCTCATCGACATCAACATGACCCACGGTGGAGGGTGCCCTGCCGCGCCCGCACCACCCCAGATGGGTGCGGGCACAAGTGTTGCCGCGTACGGCCCCATCGGAGCACCACCCTGCCATCCTCAGGACAGCATGACGGGCCGGGCAACATGGAGCGTGGGGCACTTTGGCGAGGTCTTCGAGGCAGCGGCCTCGGAGGCCTATGTGCCCCGCATGATGGACCAGGAGTACACGCCGGAGGACGACCCTGGCTCGTTCCTCGGGCCAGGTTGGGAGGAGGAGGCATTACGAGATGAAGCCTTCCAGGAGGCGCCAGAGAGCCCCACGAGCCGCGCCGTCGACAACAGATACAGGGTACCACTAATCCCTCAGAAGCAAGCTTACACTAACCATGAGTCGCAGGGAGATCCGGTCACCACCGCAGCTGCCGGCCCCAACTCGGTGACCTCCCTTCCGCCAGGGGGATCGCGCTAAGGGCTGCAGGAGAGGGGTCGGGAGCCAGACCCCTCCCCATGTCGCATGGAGCAAGGCCCCCCGGAGGTAGGCCCTCTGCTGGGGAGGTGTTGAAAAGCCTACCCCCGGTAGAGGACCCGTGGTCGCCGAGGGCGCCGCTAGCGTCCCCTTTGCCCCTTTGTTGGCGTCCTGGTCTCCGGTCGCCCTCAACGGTGGCCGAGGGAGGCGCAAGGCGGGGCCCTCGTCTGGTGATATGAAGTAAGGCTCACGCCTGTGAAGATCGCTGCCCGTGACACTCTCACGTAATAATGAGTGGTGCTGTACACGCCCCGGAGTCTCCGGAGAGCCGCCCTCGGGCCTCGGGGGCTCCCTCCCACGCCTAGTGGCAGCACTTAGCTCCACGCTGGTGAGAAGACCAGAAGACTAGACTAGGCCCCGGACGCGGCCATTTGCTTTGGATCTCTTTTCTATAACCTTGCCTTCTGGATTTTGATTTAAGTTGAAGTTGAATTTTCATTGATGTGCGCGGGGGGTGCCTTTTCTCGTTCGAGCGATTTTTTGCTATATGGTTCTTGCCCTACCCTGAGCCTTACGACCGCTGCCTCCCCCTCGTGGGCTCCTCGCGAGCGGGGCAAGGCGCAGCATACGCGCCACGTGCGTCGGCACCACGATCGGCGCCGGATTCTCGTGAAGCCCTCTTGGGCGAGCCAGCAGACCCCCCAGGAGTTCCTCAGGAGCTCACGATCTCACGACCCAGCATGGGGGCTTACTTGGCTAAGGTAAGCCGCAGCGGCAAGCTTGCCGCCGGGCCCACGGATCCTCGAAGGTGCATACTAGGCTTGACATAAAGGAATAAAGACATCAGTTTGTTTACATGAGGGGCTCTCCCTCTCAAAATGCTCTGACAATCTTAGGGGCCATGCCCGAGTTTTTGCATACAGGATCAAACAGTAGGGAAACATGGGATCAGCCGGATATGTCACTCGCCGCATCGCCTTTGGACGCGTCGCTCACATCGTTGTCACCTTCGCCGGCATCGTCGTCACCTTCGACGGCACCTCCATCACCGTCGTTGACCACGTCACCTTCGTCTGCCGCGACCACCACCACGTCGTCCTCGGAGGAGAAGGCCCTAACTAGCGCATCCACGTTGTCCTCCACCCACCGCGCCAGGTCGCCCCGAATGGCCTGCGATACGGGGGAAATGGCGGCGTCAAAGTCAAAGTAGGGGAAGGTGTTCCGAAGATGACTGAAGACACGTGAGAACGCGCGCCCGAGCAGGCCCTGGCTCCTCTCTTCAACGAGCTGGCGAGCTCTATCAGACCGGGCTTCCAGGCACGTCACCACGTCGGCGAAGAAGCGCAGGTGACTGGCGTAGTCATCCGAGTGGGGATACGGCGCGTTCTCGTCACAGACGTGGCCCAGCGCCGCGTTGGCCCTGACCCTGAGGTCCTGGAGCATGGGGGCGTGCTCACGCTCAAATGTCCGCCGCTGAAGCACTTCCTCTCTGTTTTTCCGCGCGACGTCCTCGGCGTCATCAACCCGTTTCTGAAGAGAGAGCAGCTCGGTGCGGGCGGAAGCCAACTCTGCCTGCGCCGTGACGAGGGCGGCCGCTTTGGCCTCCTCACACCTCTCTACTTCAGACAGCCTGGGCCTAGGGGCGACGGCCCTACTTGCAGCCTCCACCTCTCCAGGCTGCAACCTCGGATCATGCCAACCCTCAAGACCCGTGCAAACCTCGGCCACCCGGCGATCAACATCTTCCTGAGCTTTGGCCTCACGTGCGCCAACGGCATCTTCCGCTCGGGCAACTTGACGCCCCTCGTCTCCAGCTGCTCAAGCTCGAGGCTACGCTCCAGGGCCTCCAGAGCCAGCGCCTCCTCGCGCCTCAGGATCTCTTCTTCCTCGGTGGGCGTCCCCCTCAACGACGCAAGGGCAGCTTTGCGCGCCTCCACCTGCTGCTCCGGGGACGCACTCCAGGCCTGGTGAAAGCACAAGTGCTCCCTGGGTGATTTTGGTAATTAATGTCAACATATCTCTTGTTGAACTAATGCTTCTACCTAGTATGTTTCAGATAAGTTCAACAATGGAGTGGCATGGACTAGAGGAAGTGGACCCTTCAAAATGCTAAGGACAGAAGATTGGCTCAAGCTCAAAGCACAAGACTCTACATTTTCTATTTTAGTGATCCAAGATCACATTGAGTCTATAGGAAAAGCCAATACTATTAAGAAGGGATGAGGTGTTGCTTAATGAGGTTCTTGCTCAAAATGCTTAGTGATATGCTCCAAAACCCTCCACTACTTTCTCACATCCACATATGTCCCAAACCAAAAAGTCCAACTCGGCCCCACCAAAATTTCATACCCGGAGCCACCGAGTTCAGTTGACATAGCCACTGCCAGAAACCCTAGTCTTTTCGGTCTCACCGATAGGGATCTCGGTCTCACCGAGATGGGATTGTAATCTCTCTGTTTCCCTTCGTAACATTTCGGTCAAACTGAGATGAGCGATCAGTCCCACCGAGATTGCAATGCAAACTCTCTGTTTCCCTTCATAACGTTTCGGTCCAATCGAGATGAGCGAATCGGTCCCACCGAGTTTGCCTGACCAACTCTCTGTTTGTCTATTACCAAAATCGGTCTTACCGAGTTTGTGTAATCGGTCTCACCGAGATTACGTTATGCCCTAACCCTAACGAAATCGGTCCCACCGAGTTGACGTGTCGGTCCCACCGAAATGCCTAACGGTCACATTATGAACTAAATCGGTCTGACCGAGTTCTCTGAATCGGCCCCACCGAGTTTGGTGATTTGTGTGTAACGGTTAGATTTTGCGTGGAGGCTATATATACCCCTCCACCCACTCTTCACTCGTGGAGAGAGCCATCATAACATGCCTACACTTCCAACACATATTTTCTGAGAGAGAACCACCTACACTTGTGTTGAGGTCAAGATATTCCATTCCAACCACATAAATCTTGATCTCTAGCCTTCCCCAAGTTGCTTTCCACTCAAATCTTCTTTCCACCAAATCCAAATCCTGTGAGAGAGAGTTGAGTGTTGGGGAGACTATCATTTGAAGCACAAGAGCAAGGAGTTCATCATCAACACACCATTTGTTACTTCTTGGAGAGTGGTGTCTCCTAGATTGGCTAGGTGTCACTTGGGAGCCTCCGTCAAGATTGTGGAGTTGAACCAAGGAGTTTGTAAGGGCAAGGAGATCGCCTACTTCGTGAAGATCTACCCTAGTGAGGCAAGTCCTTCGTGGGCGACGACCATGGTGGGATAGACAAGGTTGCTTCTTCGTGGACCCTTCGTGTGTGGAGCCCTCCGTGGACTCGCGCAACCGTTACCCTTCGTGGGTTGAAGTCTCCATCAACGTGGATGTATGATAGCACCACCTATCGGAACCACGGATAAAAAATCTCCGTGTCTCCAAATTGCGTTTGCACACTCCAGTCCCATCCCTTTACATTCTTGCAACTTGCATGCTTTACTTTACGCTACTCATATACTCTTTGTCATGCTTGCTTGATATGTATTGTGAATGCTTAAACTTGTGCTAAAACTCCATATCAACATAAAGAATTAAAAACTGCAACTTTTCTTGATTAGAGTCTATTCCCCCCTTCTAGATACCTCTTCTCGACCCTTTCAATTGGTATCAGAGCTTTGGTCTCCATTGCCTTGGTTTAAACACCTTTGGAGGAAGATGGATGTGTCTACTTTGGGGAGTCTTAGACGTAGAGTGCCTATTCTTGATGGAGAGTTCTTCTATGAGTGGAAAATTGAAATGCTTGAGATTTTCAATGAATATCATTTGAACAAGTACATTACTTACCCTTGTGCACCTCATATTGATCCTTTGCATCCTACACCCGAAGAGGATCTTGACATGATTCGCAATCTTAGAACTATCAATCTTATCGTTAGAGGATTGCCCAAAAATTTGATTGCTAGTTTGCCTACTCTTGGTTGTGCCTATACTATTTGGAGATTTCTTGAGGAACAATTTCCAAATTATTCCTTGAAAAATTTAGACGAAATTCTCCATAAGTCTATTGCCTTGAGTAAGATGAATTCCAGTGATCCTATGTTTGGTGATTGTCTATTTGAGCTTACCAATCTCATGCGTGCCAAAGGAGATGTTGGAATCATTAGCAATATCATTTCCGAAGCTATTAGAATTCATAAAGATAACCATAGTAATGATCATTTATCTAATGAATTACCCTCTCTAGGGGTTGATCAATCACAAGATGATGTTGAACATGGATACTATGATGAGGGTGATGATAGTGACTATGATCTTGATGATGCGATGAGACACTTTGGTCTTATGGCAAATCTTCACGGCTACATGGATGGAGGAAAGGAATGGGTCCTTGATAGTGGATGTACTGATCATATGACCGGAGATAAAGACATGTTCCGTGAGCTTGCTGAAAACGACGGCCCTCAAAAGTATGTCACCTTTGGTGATAACTCAAAGGGTAAGGTGGTTAGCCTAGGTAAGGTGGCCATCTCACATGATAGCTCCATACAAAATGTCATGCTCGTTGAATCTCTTGGGTACAATTTACTTTCAGTATCTAGACTTGCTGATTTCGGTTTCAATGTCCTATTTACTCAGATAGATTGCCAAGTGTTTCGAAGAGACAATCGTAAAATGGTCTTTACCGGTATACGTAGAGGTGATCTTTACATTGTTGATTTCACTAAAAAGGCTCAACCTAGAACTTGCTTAATTGCTAAATCCTCTAAAGGCTGGTTGTGGCATAGAAGGCTAGGTCATGTGGGCATGCGAAATCTTGATAAACTTATTAAAGGTGATCATATCCTTGGAGTAAAAGATGTCATATTTGACAAGGATAGACTGTGTAGTGCTTGTCAGGCAGGAAATCAGGTTGGAGGAAGTCATCGCGCGAAGAACATCATGACCACGAGAAGACCACTCGAGCTACTTCACATGGATCTCTTTGGTCCCAATGCCTACAAGAGTTTCGGTGGTAACTCATTCGGACTAGTCATAGTCAATGATCTTTCAAGATTTACTTGGGTGTTCTTTCTTGATGACAAATTACAGGTCCAAAAGATCTTCAAAAACTTCGCTAGGAAGGACCAAAATCAATTTGACGTGAAGATCAAGAAGGTTCGGAGCGACAACGGAACAGAGTTCAAGAACGCAAATGTGGATACCTTTCTTGACGAAGAAGGGATTTCACACGAGTTCTCGGCTACGTACACGCCTCAACAAAATGGAGTTGTTGAGAGGAAGAACCGGACTCTTATTTAGATGGCAAGAACGATGCTTGATGAGTACAAGACTCCAAAACACTTTTGGGCAGAAGCGGTTGAGACAGCTTGTCATGCAACAAATCGCTTGTATCTTCACAAGCTACTCGGCAAGACGGCATACGAGCTCCTCACCGGTAACAAACCCCAAGTTGGATACTTTCGATTATTTGGCTCAAAGTGCTACATTCTTGATAAGCATCGTCATTCTAAATTTGCTCCTAAATCTCATGAAGGTTTCCTACTTGGTTATGGCTCAAACTCTCACACTTACCGTGTCTACAAAAATTTCACCCGAAAGGTTGAAGAGATGGTAGATGTGAAGTTTGATGAATCTAACGGCTTGCAAGTAGAGCAATTGCCAATTGATGTAGGAGACAAAGACCCTTCGGAAGCTATCCAAGACTTGTCTATTGGCAAGATTTGTCCAACGGAGGTGAAGGAGAGTACCTCGTCCGTCCAAGTGGACGCTTCTACCTCACGACAAGGTGAACCAAGAATTGATATGGAAGCATCCACAAGTGGGACACACCAAGACAAAGAAAACGAGGAAGTACACCAAGATGAACATCAACAACCTCCTTCTCCACCACGACAAGAGAATGACAACGTCAACAATGAAGAAGACCAAGAAGAAGAACAAGATGAAGAGGATGTTCCACCTCGAGCCAAGCCAAAGCTCCCACGAGTTCCAGCAAGAATCGCCAAAGACCATCCCGTCGAACAAATCTACAATGATATCCAAACCGGGAGAATCACTCGCTCTAAAACTCGTTTGGCTAATTTCTGTGAACATTACTCATTCATCTCGAGCATTGAACCTATGAAGGTTGAAGAAGCATTGGAAGATCCGGATTGGATTAACGCTATGCATGAAGAGCTACACAACTTTGAGAGAAACCAAGCGTGGACATTGGTCGAGAAACCCGACAACAATCACAACATCATTGGTACCAAATGGGTGTTTCGCAACAAGCAAGATGAAGATGGTCAAGTCGTCTGCAACAAAGCACACCTAGTCACCCAAGGCTACACTCAAGTCGAAGGTATGGACTATGGTGAGACATATGCTCCCGTTGCTAGACTTGAGTCCATTCGCATCTTACTTGCTTATGCTAATCACCATGATATCACCTTGTACCAAATGGACATTAAAAGTGCTTTTCTAAATGCTGAAATTGAGGAGGAAGTTTATGTTAAGCAACCTCCCGGCTTTGTCAACCCTAAGAAACCTAATCATGTTTACAAACTTCACAAAGCCCCTTATGGTCTTAAACAAGCTCCTAGAGCGTGGTATAAATGCTTAACCAAGTTCCTCATTGAAAAAGGCTTTGAAATTGGAAAAATAGATTCTACTCTTTTTACTAAAAGGGTTAATGGAGAACTATTTGTGTGCCAAATTTATGTTGATGATATTATATTTGGTTCGACTAACCCTCATTTTAGTGAGAAGTTTGGAAAGCTAATGTCGGAGAAGTTTGAGATGTCTATGATGAGTGAACTCAATTTTTTCTTGGTTTGCAAATCAAGCAAACTAAGGAAGGTACCTTTGTTTCTCAAACAAAGTACACCAAGGACTTATTCAAGAAGTTCAATATGCAAGAATGCAAAGGTATGTCTACACCCATGCCTACTAGTGGACATCTTGACTTGACTAAGGACGGTGAACCGGTTGATCAAAAAGTTTACCGCTCTATGATTGGTTCATTGTTATATCTATGTGCCTCTCGTACCGATATTATGCTGAGTGTGTGCATGTGTGCACGATATCAAGCGGCCCCTAAAGAGTGTCATCTTAAGGCTGTGAAAAGGATAGTGAGATACTTAATCCACACACCAAATTTTGTCATTTGGTATCCTAAGAGGTCTTCTTTCGATCTTGTTCGTTACTCTGATTCGGACTATGCCGGAGACAAGGTTGATAGAAAGTCCACTTCGGGTACTTGTCAAATTCTTGGTAGATATCCTGTGTCTTGGTCCTCCAAGAAACAAAACTCGGTATCCTTATCCACCGCCGAAGCGGAATACATTGCCGCTGGTTCATGTTGTGCTCAATTACTTTGGATGACCCAAACTCTTAAAGATTATGGTATATATGTGAAACATGTTCCATTGCTTTGTGACAATGACAGTGCTATCAAGATTGCTCACAATCCCGTGCAACATTCACGAACTAAGCATATTGAAGTTCGTCATCATTTCATTCGAGATCACGTTGCCAAAGGGGACATTAATCTTAAGCATGTTCGCACCGATAAGCAATTAGCGGATATATTCACCAAACCGCTTGATGAGAAAGTCTTTTGCCGTTTGAGAGGTGAAATGAACATCATTGATGCTTCAAACTTGGAGTAGGAACTCCATTTGGATACATGCAAGGCATGAGCCTTTGAATAATCCTTTATATTTCTTTCATGATGCTATCAATATGTCTTGGATATTCTTGCACCCTTGCATGCTATCTAACCCTTGTAGGTACTTGGATGAATCTAAATCCATGAAATTGCAACTCACTCATATCTTGAGCAATTTCTACATCACCAAGTCTCTACACAATGGTGGTTGAAGACAAGGAAGCACAAAACCCTTCAAATATATCCTTTGACAAATTCTATGTTAAATTTTATGATTGTCATTTTGGATACACAAGTGCTCTTCCTTGCAAAACTAACCCATGTAGGTAGATGAACTCAAATTCCAAGTGGTGCTCCCAACTCTTGATGAACTACATCAACCTTGAGCAACCCACACAAGTTCAACTACATGATCAAGATCACCACCACCCAAGGTATGTTATTCTATCTTAGAGAAACTTTACTCCAAATCATGGGGCAAAGCAACTCAACAAGATGTGAATACATCAAGATGCTTAAACGAAAAATGGTAACCCCATTTTGAGCTTAAACGATGAGTATGACCTATGATCAAGTGCCCTCACTTGACTCCTAAGTCAATATACTCTAACATAGGTGACTTTGTCGCTGCCCAATTCAAGATGAAGTTCTCTAGTGTTTCTCTGAGTTCTTGCATTTGTTTCTTGCATATTTATTTCCCCTTCCCTTTCAAAAAAAACTTCATCTAGATTTATTTTCTGTTTACTTGTGTTCTGCATTCTCTGCATCCAATTCATTGCAAATCTTTGAGCTAATTCCTCGCAAATCCTTGTGAGATCTTAATTGCCTAGTGAGTTGAGGTGACAAGTGTTTTCACTATGATGAACTCGGTCACACCGGTTTGTTTTCTTCGGCCCAACCGAATTCTCTCGGTGCCACCGAAGCACACAACTCGGTGCTACCGATTTCGCTGCAAAAAAGACAGCTTGCCACTTGTTTCTGCATTCTATCTGCTCCAGCTCCACTCAATGATTCTTGTCCTCTACTAGCATCACATTCAACTTGCTTTGTGACTCAAGAACCAAACCCATTTGTAATAAAGATCCAGAAGAGCCCTTCTTGGAAATTGATGTCAAAGGGGGAGAGAGAGATCACATCAAAGCTTAAAGAGAGAATACTCAGGGGGAGAGTGTAAGAAAACCCCAGATGCTTGGTGTTCAAGAGGAGAGAATTCACATGTCTTTAAGAGGGGAAAGACATGTTCATATTTGATTGTTAGCATTAGCTCTATTTCTTTTTTCTTTGCTCTGATTTTCTGTTCCCTATATTCTCCCAATTTCCCATTCAAGATTCAGGGGGAGCAAGACATCTAAGGGAAGGAAATCCTCAAATTCATTGCACATCTTTACCTTTGGGGACATGTCTATATCCAATGGAGTACTCAGTACTCACTCTCTACATGTCATCCCAGTCTTGGTAATCTTGTGGTTTCTTTTGTTTGCTTTGGCTAGTAGATGTATCTGTGTTATCTAACCTTGTTTACTCAGGTTCATTCTTTCCTAAGCCAACTCAAGACCACAAGGTAAGTATATGCATCTCAGTCATGTGCATGAGAACTTCTTGCTGATGTACATACTGTTTGCAAGAAGGACTCATGAACAGGAAGGTACATTTCCTATATTCACATCATTTACTCTGATGCATATAGCCAAGATACATGTAACACATGGCTTACTCTGTCATGCTTATGCATTCACATGCTCCTATGTTCCATATTTATATGATTGCATACATATAGGGGGAGCCTATGCATGTTATATGTCTTTCCAAAGCTTTACTTGTTATTCTCTATATCTTTATCTAAAGCTTTGATGTATGTTGTCATATATTACCAAAAAGGGGGAGATTGAAAGCACAAGTGCTCCCTGGGTGATTTTGGTAATTAATGTCAACATATCTCTTGTTGAACTAATTCTTCTACCTAGTATGTTTCAGATAAGTTCAACAATGGAGTGGCATGGACTAGAGGAAGTGGACCCTTCAAAATGCTAAGGACAGAAGATTGGCTCAAGCTCAAAGCACAAGACTCTACATTTTCTATTTTAGTGATCCAAGATCACATTGAGTCTATAGGAAAAGCCAATACTATTAAGAAGGGATGAGGTGTTGCTTAATGAGGTTCTTGCTCAAAATGCTTAGTGATATGCTCCAAAACCCTCCACTACTTTCTCACATCCACATATGTCCCAAACCAAAAAGTCCAACTAGGCCCCACCAAAATTTCATACCCGGAGCCACCGAGTTCAGTTGACATAGCCACTGCCAGAAACCCTAGTCTTTTCGGTCTCACCGATAGGGATCTCGGTCTCACCGAGATGGGATTGTAATCTCTCTGTTTCCCTTCATAATGTTTCGGTCAAACCGAGATGAGCAATCGGTCCCACCGAGATTGCAATGCAAACTCTCGGTTTCCCTTTCGTAACGTTTCAGTCCAACCGAGATGAGCTAATCGGTCCCACCGAGTTTGCCTGACCAACTCTCTGTTTGTCTATTACCAAAATCGGTCTCACCGAGTTTGTGTAATCGGTCTCACCGAGATTACGTTATGCCCTAACCCTAACGAAATCGGTCCCACCGAGTTGACGTGTCGGTCCCATCGAAATGCCTAACGGTCACATTATGAACTAAATCGGTCTGACTGAGTTCTCTGAATCGGTCCCACCGAGTTTGGTGATTTGTGTGTAACGGTTAGATTTTGTGTGGAGGCTATATATACCCCTCCACTCAGAACATGCCTACACTTCCAACACATATTTTCTGAGAGAGAACCACCTACACTTGTGTTGAGGTCAAGATATTCCATTCCAACCACATAAATCTTGATCTCTAGCCTTCCCCAAGTTGCTTTCCACTCAAATCTTCTTTCCACCAAATCCAAATCCTGTGAGAGAGAGTTGAGTGTTGGGGAGACTATCATTTGAAGCACAAGAGCAAGGAGTTCATCATCAACACACCATTTGTTACTTCTTGGAGAGTGGTGTCTCCTAGATTGGCTAGGTGTCACTTGGGAGCCTCCGTCAAGATTGTGGAGTTGAACCAAGGAGTTTGTAAGGGCAAGGAGATCGCCTACTTCATGAAGATCTACCCTAGTGAGGCAAGTCCTTCGTGGGCAACGGCCATGGTGGGATAGAGAAGGTTGCTTCTTCGTGGACCCTTCATGGGTGGAGCCCTCCGTGGACTCGCACAACCGTTACCCTTCGTGGGTTGAAGTCTCCATCAACGTGGATGTACGATAGCACCACCTATCGGAACCACGGATAAAAAATCTCCGTGTCTCCAAATTGCGTTTGCACACTCCAATCCCATCCCTTTACATTCTTGCAACTTGCATGCTTTACTTTCCGCTGCTCATATACTCTTTGTCATGCTTGCTTGATATGTATTGTGAATGCTTAAACTTGTGCTAAAACTCCACATCAACATAAAGAATTAAAAACTGCAACTTTTCTTGATTAGAGTCTATTCCCCCCTCTAGACACCTCTTCTCGATCCTTTCACCTGGAGCTCCCACGCCCGCTTCTCCGCAGCCTCGCGACGGCGGTCAGCCTCGCGAGCCTCCTCCAGAGCTCGAGTGCAAGCCTCACGAGAAACCTCGAGGAACGCCTTGGCTTTCGCGTTGTCGAGTCGCGCTGATGGCGGCCAAGGTTGATGGCCACATTCAGCTTACGCCGTTCCTCCACCAGCCGAAGACCCTCAGCCTTGAGGCGTGCGTCGACGTCCGCAAGTTCACCGCCGAGTCGGCTCATTGCGCTTATCGCCTCCTGAAAGAGCTCGTGGGGAACAATGCTTCGCTCGCGCTCGAGCTCAAGCACGCGGCTCGCCTCGTCCTCCGCCTCGGGGGCTGCAGGCGGGGCGTGAAGCGGCGCGCCCCCTCTCAGCAGGGGGCTAGGGGCTGGTGCTGCCCCAGGCGCCAGCCATGCCTCCTGAGGGGCCCCGGCCAGTCGGGGCCCGCAGCTTGAAGAGGAACCGAAGACCGAAGCCAACCAGCTACTATCCATGACCAGAGGAGGGCTCCGGGGCACGCCCGCCAAGCTCCACGTCAGGCCGTGGGGGAGGGATGACGAGGCCGCAGGTTCAATGTGCCATGGTGGCGAGCGCGCCTCTCCAACCAACCCTGCTCCAGGGACAACATGCAGACTTGGAGCGCTCAATGCCAGCGGGGGAGTCGAGGAAAGAGGACGCTGCTTCTCGGGGGACACGGCAGCCTCGACAGAAGGGGCCCTGAAGAATTATCGTCAGGAAGGGAAGCAGCACTCATGAAGACACAAAGATGAGGTACTTACTTGTCAACGGTGATGTCTTCCTCCGCTTCAACGGCCCGAAGATACCGCTGCTGCTCGGGGATCCTTTCCTCTTGCGGAGCTCCTCGAGGTCCACGTAAAGCCGGCCGAAGCGCTGGACATGACGGCCGGCGCGGGGCGAGACCGGGGAAGCGCTCGGAGGAACAGCTTCAGGAGCGCCGAGCTGAGGAGGGTAGTCGGGTGCCGTTTGCCCGCAACCCCCCGAGGCCTCCCGAGCTTCGGCCTCGGGAGCCACGTGCCGTGTCGCCTCCGCAACCGACGCCCCAGGGGAGGGATCATGAGCTCTCGAGGACGACGCCCCAAGACCCCCAGGAGGCGTATGCACCTCTGCACTCAGGCTACCAGCTTCCGTCAGAGCTCGCCCCCTACACCCACACTCAGGATGGGCTCAGCGCCGGCGGCGAAGAAGGGAGCCACGTCGACGGGGTTCTCGCGGGACCCCACCAGGCCGTCCGGGCGCATCCCCAACTCATCAAAGGGAGGCATGCTCTCTACAAATTCAGCCTTGTTCATGCAGCGGTATAGCAGACAGCTCTTCCCAGGCATGTCGTCCTAGGGACACCTGTCAGGACCTCGAGCACTGTTTGCTGCGTCTTGAGAGGGAGCCCGGACTCCTGAAACCTCATATGGTCCTTACTGCTGAGCAAGGCCCACATCGGGCGAGAATGGCGCTGAAGCGGAGCGACTCGGCGTCTGACGAACTCCTTCACCACCATAGGCGCAGTCATGCCGCGGTCCTTCAGCCTCCTCAGCCTGAGCCAGACGGGAACAAGACAAGGGCTCGCGAGCCTCTCATGGCCCCAACCGGAGTTGGGAATGGCAGGTGCTGACGTAGAATGGAGTAGAGGGCTAAGCACCCCAGCATCGGCGAATACCCACCGTGTCCGAAACTCGCTCGTGGATGGAGGAAGCTTGAAGTCGATCCCCGCGCCCGCCGTCATGGCCACAACCTGGAAGCTCACGCACCCCGAGCTTTGTCGAGGATCCATCAGATGCAATGAGAAGAAATGACGGAGAGGGGCCACGGAAGGAGCGATGCCCACCATGGGCTCACACACAAAGGCGAAGACGGCAAGGAGAGTCACGGATTGGGGTTCAAGATGTAGCATGTAGATCTGGTAATGTTCAAGCACCGCGTTGAAGAAGGTGGAGAAAGGGGGAATCAGGCCGGCCCAAAGGGCATCGATGAAGATTGGGACCTCGGTGGCCGCCCAGGCAATGCGAGCGCGAGACACAGGCCAAGCCACCGTCTTCCCCCACTCATTGAAGCTGGTGGCGAGCATGGGACGCTGTCGGCGTTCTGGGAACGGGGGTCCCCAGACTTGCCTGCCTGCGGCCCAAGGCGTGGCTAAGCAGCAGGCCATACGGTCCATCTTCGTCAACAAGGCACCCAAGACCCTCGCAAGAGTCCAAGCCTCGCCAGGCGGACGACGCAAGACCTCCTCTGGAGTGGCCTAGCCAGGTAGGCTCACAAGGAGTGGAGATATCAAGGCGGGGCAAACCTCACGAGGCTCTCGTGACGTGAGCCATGACGAACGGTGCCAGGCGGGCGCCGGTGCGCGCAACGTCCTTATTTCCCCTTTGGTGCTAAAGAGGCCAGCGCACACGAAGAGTACCGAGGCATCAGGAAAAGGTTGCCATATTGGTGCAACGAGACCAAGACCAGGAGGACGGCAAGGTGGAGGTCATCGTGGAGCCCAAGACGGCGTCACCCTAGAGCTTTTCGCAGGCGAAGACCGCTTTTGTCAGGATAGCTTGTACTAGCTGTCCCCCTTCAAATTTGCCCGCCGTTGTTGGCTCCCTTCCCTCTCGATATTTGGGAAGAGGACCAGGGCCTATATAAGTAGAGCTAGCCACCACAGTAGAGGCATCGAATCCTCACGCCACAAGTCCATACGCACAAGAACACCTCAACCTCAGGAGGCTTTTCTTCCCTTGTACTGTTCATCATCAGCCCAAGAGGCAATCCACCACCACCACACTGGAGTAGGGTATTACACCACAACGGTGGCCCGAACCAGTATAAACCTCGTGTCTTTCTGTGCTGCGAGTTCATCGAGTTTGTCCGCAAGATCTTAGCGAGCTAGAGCGTAGATCGGTAGGAGGGAGAGACCTCTCGCGCACCCCAGTGTTCGAACATTGAGGGTTTTGCCGGAACCCCACATCCGACATTTGGCGTGCCAGGTAGGGGTGAGCCGGATCTTCTTCTCCGCCAACCAGCTCGCCGACGCTCCCCAGCCACGATGTCTGGCGATTCAAGGGCCGGCTCCGACCGCTGGGCAGCCTGGCCAGCCCGGGCAGCGCCGCCTGCCCATGAAGGTCTCGACCCTGCACTCCAAGCGGCACGGGCGCCGCCAAACCCCGCCGGGCGCAGGCAGCGCGGCCAGGCGTCATCCACCCTCACCCCACGACAGGTACGAGCCGCGGCAAGAGCGGCGAGTCATGCCGCAGCAACGGCGCCGCACTCACGGCGGGAGCAAGCAAACATGCGGGCAGCGCTCACCGTGGCAAGGGAGCTGCTGCGATGCAGGCTGATGGAGAGCGGCCGGGACACACTGCTTGAGCGTGTTGCCGAGCTGCTGGACGCGGCGTCGGGAGCACCACCCTTCTGCTATCGACTTCCTCCCCAGGCCACTGCAGGGCTGAGCGGCGAACCTCACCACGTCCGCGCCATCAACTACGCCCGGGGGCTTCATCAACATCAGCACGGCCGGCGGCGTAGGGGGCTCCAACTCCCCCATGCCGCTCTCGATAAGCACAAGTACAAGCGTTGCCCCCATGGTCCCGGTCGGATGCCGTATTGTCATCCCCAGGACGCCGTCATGGGCGGGGCAACATGGAGCGTGGGGCACCACGACGAGGTGTTCGTGGTGACGGCCCCGGAAGCCTACGTGCCCCGCATGATGGACCAAGGGTACGCTCCAGAGGACGACCTCGGCTCATTCATTGGAGAAGAGTGGGGAGAGGGGGCGCTAGGAGCCGAAGCCTTCCAAGAACCAACAGAGAACCACAACGATCGCGCCGGCAGCGACAACTATAGGGTACCGCTAGTCTCTCAGGAATAGGCTTATGCTAACCATGGACTACAGATGAATCAGGTTGCAGCGTCGATCGACGACCCAGGCACGGCGGCACCCGTCCCAACAAGGGAGACACGCTGGGGGCCACCGAGAGGGAGCCAGGAGCAAGGCCCCTCCCCGCGGCGCGCGACGCCTGACGACACCCGGAGGTAGGCCCTCTGCCGGGGAGGCCTCGACAACCCTTCCCTCGGCAGAGGACCTGTGGTCGCTGAGGGAACCGCTGGCGTCCTCTTTCCCTCCTCTGTGCCGTCCTGGTGACCGGTCGGCTCAGAGGAGGTCAAGAGTGGCGCAAGGTGGGGCCCTTGTCTGGCGATATGAAGCAAGGCCGGTACCTGTGAAGAAGGCCGAGTGCCTGTGAAGCTCGCCCCCCGTGACACTCTCACATAATAATGAGTTGGGGCTGTACACGCCCCGGAGTCACAGGGGTGCCGGCCTCAGGCCCTGGTGCTCCCTCCCACGCCTAGTGGCAGGACTTAGCTCCGCGCTGGTGAGAAGACTTGAAGACCAGAAGACTAGACTAGGTGCCGGACGCGGCCTTTTGCTTTGGATCTATCTTTCTGTAGCTTTGCTTTCTGGATCTGGATTTGAGTTGAAGCTGTGTTTTTATCGATGCACGTGAGGGGAGCCTTTTCTAGTTGAGCAATTTCTTGCCTTCTGGATCTCGTTTTTTTGGGACTCATGTACGTCGCCTTTCCCCCACGAGCTCCTCGCGAGCGGGACTGCGCGAAGCACGCGTGCGCCAAGCGCGCGCTAACGCTACAACTGGTGCTCACCTCACGTGGGGCCCCTTCCAACGGGGCGACGAGCTCCGCAAGGTTCTCAGGAACTCGACACATCGCAGCCCAGCTCAAAGCTGGCGCTGAGTAAGGTAAACCAAGACAGAAAACTCGCATCAGGATTCACAAGTTCACGAGGACACAAACTCACATCGCATGGAAAAGTAAAAACTGCAATTTGCTTACATGAGGGCTCCCCCTCTCAAAATGCTCTTACAAGTTTCCAAGGGCCACGCCTGAGTTTGTGCGTAGGAAGAAATGACAGGAGAACAAGGGATCAGCCAGAAATGTCGCTCGCTGCATCACCCGCAGACGCGTCACCCGCTTCGTCGTCGACTTCATCGGCATCATCCCCGCCATCGGCGACGCCCCCATCATCATCGTCGACCACGTCGCCTTCGTCTGCGACGACCACCGCCGCGTCATCCTCCGAAGCGAAGGCCCTGACCAACACGTCCACATTGTCCTCAACCCAGCGCGCTAGGTTGCCCCGGACAACCGTGGGTACGGGGGCGATGGCGGCGTCAAAGTCAAAGTTGGGGTCGGCATTCAGGAGGTGGCAAAAGACACGAGAGAAAGCGCGCTCGAGCAGGCCATGCCCCCTTTCCTCCACAAGCTGGCGAGCTCTGGCAGATTGAGCCTCCAGGCGCGTCACTACCTCGGTGAAGAAGGTCAGGTGGTTGGCATAATCATTTGAGTGAGGGGTCGGCGCCTCCACGTCGCAAATATGGCCCAGGGCGATATTGGCCCTGTTCCGGAGATCCGGAAGCATAGGGGCATGCTCGCGCTCTAGAGTTCGACGTTGGAGCATCTCCTCCGTGTTTTGCCTCGCGACGGCCTCTGCGTCATCAGCCCGCCTCCGGAGGGAACGTAGCTCGGCGCGGGCGGAGGCCAAGTCCGCCTGCGCCGTGGCCCGGGCGGCGGCAGTGGCTTCCGCGCGCCTCTCAGCCTCGTCCAACCTGGGCCTGAGGGCAGCGGCCCTGCCCTCATCCTCCACGCCCGCGAGCTTCAGCTTCAGGTTGTACCTGCCCTCCAAGTCCGCGCGAACCTCGGCCACCCGGCGGTTCACCTCCTCCTCAGCTCCAGCCTCGCGAGCCCCGACGACGTCTTCTGCTTGGGCAACTTGACACTCCCTCGTCTCCAGTTGCTCGAGCTCGCGGCTACGCTCCATGGCCTCCAGGGCCAGCGCCTCCTCACGCTTCCGGACCTCCTCTTCCTCCGCGGGCGTCCCCCTCAGCAACGCAAGAGCGGCCCTGCGCGCCTCCACCTGCTGCTCAAGAGACGCGCTCCAGGCCTGGAGCTCCCACGCGCGCTTCTCGGCAGCCTCGCGGTGGCGATCAGCCTCGCGAGCCTCTTCCAAGGCTCGTGAGTGGGCTTCGTGGGAAGCCTTGAGAGACGCCTCGGCCTTCGCGTTCTCGAGGTCACACTGATAGTGGCCGAGGTTGATGGCCACCTTCAGCTTGTGCCGCTCCTCCGCCAGCCGGAGACCTTCAGCCTCAAGACGCGAATCAACACTCGCGAGCTCTTCACCAAGTCGGCTCATCGCGTTCATCGCCTCCTGGAAGAGCTCATGGCGAACCATGCTTCTCCCGCGCTCAAGCTCGAACGCCCGGCCTTCTTCGTCCTCCACCTCGGGGGCTGCGGGCGGGGCGCCAAGCGGCGCACCACCCCTCGGCAGGGGGCTGGGGGCTGGCGCCACACCCGACACCAGCTCATCCTCGCGAGAAGCCCAAGCCGGCGGGGGCTCACTGCTTGAAGACGAGCCGAGGATCGAAGCCAACAAATTGCCGTCAAAGACCAGCGGAGGAGTCTTGGGCACGCCTGCCAGGCTCCACGCCAGACCAAGGGGGAGGGCGACAAGGCTGCAGGTTCAGCGCGCCAGGAAGGCAGGAGCGCCCCTTCGACCAGCCTTGCTCCAGGAGCAACCAGCGGACCCAGAGTACTCGTGACCGGCGGAAGAGTTAAGGAAGAAGGAGGCCGCTTCTCAGGAGGCGCGGCCGCCTTGATGGAAGGAGCCCTGAAGAACTGACGTCAGGAGACGAAAAAACAGTACACAAGAAGCCACAGCGGTACGATACTTACACGTCGACGGCGATATACTTCCTCCGCTTCAGCGGTCCAAAGATGCTGCTGCTGCTAGGGGATCTCTTCCTCTTGCGGAGCTCTTCAAAGTCCACACAAAGGCGACCGAAGCGCTGGACGTGATGGCCGGTGCGCAGTGGGGCCGAAGAAGAGCTCGGAAGAATATCTTCAGGGGTGCCCGGTTGCGGCGAACAGCCGGGCACCGTTTCACCACGACCTCCCGAGGCTCCTGGAGCCTTGGCCTCGGGAGTCGTATACAGCGTCTCCTCAGCAACCGGCGCCTCAGGAGGGGAGTGGCAGGCTCCTGAGGACGACGCCCTAGGATCACCACACAGCACGTGCTCCTCAGCACTCGAGCCGCCGGCCTCCTCCTGAGCTCGCCCACCTGCACCATCACTCAGGGCGAGCTCAGCATCAGGGGCAAGGAAGGGAACCACGACGACGGGGTTCTCACGAGGCCCCTCCAGGCCGATCGGCCGCGGCCCCCATTCGTCGAAGAGAGGCATGTCCTTTACAAATTCATCCTTATTCTTGTAGCGGTACAGCAAACAGTTCTTCCCAGGCAGTTCGGCCGGTAGAAAGACACCCGTCAGGACCTTGAGCACTATTCGCCGCGTCCCGAGGAGGAGCCCGGACTCCTGAAACCTCATGTGGTCCTGGCTGCTGAGGAAGGTCCACATTGGGCGAGAATGGCGCTGAAGCAGAGCGACCTGGCGTTGGACGAATTCCTTCACCACCATCGGTGCAGTTACGCCGCGATCCTTCAGCAACCTCAACCTAAGCCAGACGCGGGCAAGGCCGGGGCTCGCGAGCCGCTGATGGCTCCAGCCAGAGTTAGGAACAGCGGGCCCCGACGAAGCCTGAAGCAGAGGACTGAGCACACTGGCATCGACGAACACCCATCGTGTCCGGAATTCGCTCGTGGATGGAGGAAGCTCGAAATCCATCCCCTCGCCCACCGTCGCAGCCACGACCTGGAAGCTCACGCACCCCGAGCATTGCCGAGGGTCGGCCATATGCAATGAGAAGAAGTGACGGAGGAGAGCCACCGAAGGAGCGATGCCCACCATGGCTTCGCACACGAAGGCGAAGACAGCAAGAAGAGTCACAGACTGAGGGTCGAGATGCAGCATGTGGATCTGATAATGCTCAAGCACAACATTGAAGAAGGCGGAGAAGGGAGGAATCAGGCCAGCCCAGAGGGCATCTATGAAGATTGGGACCTCGGTGGCCGTCTGAGCCGTGTGAGTGCGAGACGCGGGCCAAGCCACCGCCCCCCCACTCATTGAAGCTGGAAGCAAGCATCGGGCGCACCTTGTCAATGGCCTCGTCGTTCAGCACCCGAGACCGGCCAAGCGCCGGCACAAAGGACATAGGTGCAGCTGGAAGAGGCAGAGGACTCTTCCCCTTCTCAGCTTGTTTTGGCGCCATGGCGACGGAGCAGGCGGAGCGCTAGTCAGATTGGAGAAGAGAAGCAGAGCCGCGAGGAAGCAGGGGAATTGGGGAAGCGAGGCGCAGGAGGCGGAGGAATAACTGTGTAGGCCGCAGGGGCCACATAGCCAGGCGGATTCAAAGGCAGCGTGGGGAAGCAGAGACGCCCACGTCCAATCAACCGCCATGCGTCGACCGAGGCCGCAGGCTTTTGGGGCCCGCGGTGCTCCGAACTTGACCCTTGGCTTCGCCACGAAGCCAAGCCCGAGCGCACCTTGGGCCCCGGGGCTACTGTCGGCGTTCTGGGAACGGGGGTCCCCGGACTTGCCTGCCAGTGGCCCACAGCGTGGCTAAGTAGCAGGCCGTACGGCCCATCTTCGTCAACAAGGCACCGAAGACCCTCACAAGGGTCCAAGCCTCGCGAGGCGGATGACGGAAGACCTCCTCTGGAGTGGCCTAGCCAGGCAGGCTCACGAGGAGCGGAGATATCAAGGCGGGGCAAACCTCATGAGGCTCTCGTGACGTGAGCCATGACGAAAGGTACCAGGCGGGTGCCAGGCGGGCGCCGGTGCGTGCAATGTCCTTATTTCCCCTTTGGTGCTAAGGAGGCCGGCGCAGACGAAGAGTACCGAGGCATCAGGCAAAGGTTTCCATATTGGTGCAACGACACCAAGACTAGGAGGACGGCAAGGCGGAGGTCATCGTGGAGCCCAAGACGACGTCACCCCAGAGCTTTTCGCAGGCGAAGACCGCTTTTGTCAGGATAGCTTGTACTAGCTGTCCCCCTTCAAATTTGCCCGCCGTTGTTGGCTCCCTTCCCGCTCGATATTTGGGAAGAGGACCAGGGCCTATATAAGTAGAGCTAGCCACCACAGTAGAGGCATCGAATCCTCACGCCACAAGTCCATACGCACAAGAACACCTCAACCTCAGGAGGCTGTTCTTCCCTTGTACTGTTCATCATCAGCCCAAGAGGCAATCCACCACCACCACACTGGAGTAGGGTATTACACCACAACGGTGGCCCGAACCAGTATAAACCTCGTGTCTTTCTGTGTTGCGAGTTCATCGAGTTTGTCCGCAAGATCTTAGCGAGCTAGAGCGTAGATCGGTAGGAGGGAGATACTTCACGCGCACCCCAGTGTTCGAACCTTGAGGGTTTGCTGGAACCCCACATCCGACATATGCACCTTGCCCATGGCCTCGTCGTTGAGCACCAGGGATCGGCCGACTGTAGGCTCGACGGCTGGAGGCGCACTTGGCGAAGACAGAGGCTTCTTCCCCTTGTCTGCTTGTTTCGGCCCCATGACGATGAAGCAGGCAGAGTGCAGTTCAGATTGGGGAGGAGGAGCAGAGTCTCGAGGTAGCAGAGGGATGGGGAAAGTAAGGCATGGGCGATGGAAGAATAACTGTGTAGGTAGCGGGGGCCGCATAGCCAAGCGGACTCCAAGGCAACGTGGGGAAGCGGAGACGCCCACGTCCAATCAACCACCACGCGTCAACCAAGGTCACAGGCTTTTGGGGCCCGCGGCGCTCCGCATTTGACCATTGGCTTCGCCTTGAAGCCAAGCCCGAGTGCGCCTTGGGCCTGGGGGCTACTGTCGGCGTTCTGGGAATGGGGGTCCCCAGACATGCCTGCCTGCGGCCCACGATGTGGCTCTGCTCGTGGGCCCGTACGGCCCATCTTCATCAACAAGGCGTTCAAGACCCTCGCGAGGGGCCAAGCCTCGCGAGGCGGATGACACAAGACCTCCTCAGGAGCAACCTCACCAGGTTGGCTCGCGAGGAGCGGAGAGATCAAGGCAGGGCAAACCTCGCGAGGTTCTCGTGACGTGAGCCATGACGATCGAGACCAGGCGGGCGCTAGCGCACACAGTGTCCATGTTTCCCCTTTGGTGCTAAGGAAACAAGCGCAGTCGCGGAGTACCGAGGCATCAAGCAAAGGTTTCCATATCAGTGCAATGAGACCAAGACCGGCAAGACGGCAAGACGGAGGTCACCACCAGAGCCTTTTGCAGGCGAAGACTACTTTTGTCAGGATAAGCTGTACTAGCAGTCCCCTTTCAAATTAGCCGTTGTTGGCTCCCTTCCTGCTCAATATTTGGGAAGAGGACCAGGGCCTCTACAAATAGGACTAGCCACCATAGTAGGGGTATCGAGTGGATCTCCCAGCCTCACACCCACAAGTCCACAGAGCACAAGAACACCACAACCTCAGGAGGCTGTTCTTCCCCTTGTACTGTTCATCATCAGCCCAAGAGGCAATCCACCACCACCACACTGGAGTAGGGTATTACACCACAATGGTGGCCCGAAGCAGTATAAATCTTGTGTCTTTTGTGTTGTGAGTTCATCGAGTTCGTCCGCGAGATCTTAGTAAACCTAGGGCGTGGATCGGTAGGAGGGAAAGAACTTCGCGCGCACCCCAGAGTTCGAACCTTAAGGGTTTTGCCGGAACCCGTGATCCGACATAGTGGCTGGATTTGGCGTTGTTCTGATCGACCAAAGAACCGTTAGCAACTCATCAATCCAGTGCCTTCCGCACTTGTGTAGCCTGTCAAAAGTCCTGGTCTTGAGGCCTCACAACACCTCTGCATTTGCCCTCTCAGCCTGGCCGTTATTTCTGGGATGAGCAACAAAAGCAAAACAAACCTTGCCACCGAGGTCTTGGATATACTACATAAAGGTGCGGCTTGTGAACTGCGTGCCGTTGTCGGTGATGACTCTATTCGGCACACCAAAACGGCAGACTAGTCCCTTGAAGAACTTGACGGCTGATTGTGCTGTCACCTTTCTCACCGGTTCCACTTCTGGCCACTTTGTGAACTTGTCGATCGCGATGTACAAGTACTCAAAGCCCCCGACGGCACGGGGAAAGGGGCCCAATATGTCGAGCCCCCAGACCGAAAAGGGCCAGGAAAGAGGAATTGTTTGAAGGGCTGGTTGATGAAGCTTCTTTGAATGGAACTGGCATGCTTCACACTTGGTTACTAGTGCAGTTGCATCCTGGAGAGCGGTGGGCCAGAAGAAGCCTTGCCGGAACGCCTTGCTGGCAAGGGCCCTTCATCCTATGTGAGAGCCACATATGCCTCCATGTATCTCTACCAACAGCTCCAGTCCGTCCTCACGAGGAATGCACTTCAATTTCACACCATTTGGTCTCCTTCTGTATAGGGTATCATCCACAAACTGGTACATGCTGGACCGACGGGCTACTTTCTCTGCTTCTTCCTGTTCCTCAGGGAGTTCCCCCGTCTGGAGGAAACGGATGGTGTGTTGCACCCATGCCGGAAACTGGGGCTCGACGGCAAGGACTAAAGGCTCATCTTCGGCCGTAGGGGCAGCTGCCTCTACAGTTAGGGCCTGGGGCCCTGCTAGCGGTTGCCGCTCCTCGACAAGCTTGGGATACCCGGCAACTTCCTTGCCGGCGGCTCCTGGGAGCTCAGCGGGAAAGTACTTGCCGAGGCCTGCCTTTCTTCGCTTGTTCTGTCCTGCTGATGGCTCAACGGATGGCTGAGTTAATTGAAGCACAAAGGTACCTGGTTCCACAGGCAACTCGAGGGCAGCGTGTTTCGACAGGTCGTCTGCAATGATGTTCTCTGCTCGGGGAACATGCTGTGCTTGCAGTCCGTCAAAAAGCTATTCCAACTTCCTCACTTCATCCACATAGGCCTCCATCGACGGGCTCTGTTAATCCTTGTTAACTTGCTTAACGTCGAGCTGCGAATCACCTCTGATGATGAGCTTCCTGATTTCGAGGTCTGCCGCGATCCTGAGACCGGCAAGCAATCCCTTGTACTCCGCTGTGTTGTTTGTTGATTTTTCCTGGGGAAAGTGCATCTGGACTACGTACTTGAGGCACTCTCCGGTGGGTGCGACGAGTAGCACGCCGGCACCAGCACCTTGTAGTGAGAAAGCTCCATCAAAGTACATAATTCGATCGCGGCACGTCTCCTTGCCGGGAAGGGTGGTGTCTTGAATCTCTTCGTTGGGCGTTGCGGTCCATTCTGCTATGAACTCTGCCAAGGCTCAGCTCTTGATCATTGAAGTACTTTCAAACTTGAGGCCAAAGCTCGACAGCTTGGAAATAGTGACATAGCTTTCTCGAGGCCATGAGGAGGCTGAAAAGTAGTTTCCGCATACCAGAATATCTTGATCTAGCCCCCTGCAGAGGGAACTGACAAAATAAACTGGGTGCTGCACCACCTTCTTCTTCTCTTCGACTTTGCCTACTTGCGCAGACTCTGTCTTGCCAGGATCGGGCCTTGCAGGGGATCCCACCTTGCCGGCATCAGGCCGTGCCGGGGAATGCCCTGGCCCATCATCCGACGGCTTGGCCGCTGCCGCTGTTTCTTCCTCAAGTTCCCTCTGTGCCACTAGCGCAACACTGACCACTTGATTCGTCGCCGCTAGATACAACAGCAACTGCTCTTGTGGCTTAGGTGCGACTAGTGTTGGTGTGGAGGAGAGGTACCTCTTCAGATCTTGCAGCGCTGCCTCTGCCTCTGCCTCTGGAGTCCATTCCGTTGGACCCGCCTTTTTCAAAACTTTGAAAAAGGGGAGGGCACACTCAGCAGATTTGGAGATGAACCTACTTAGAGCAGCAACACAGCCGGCTAGCCTACGGATGTCCTTGACCCGTCTTGGCGCCTCAATCTGCTCAATCGCTTTGATCTTGTTGGGATTTGCTTCGATTCCGCGTTGAGACACAAAGAAACCAAGAAGCTTGCCGGACGGGATGCCAAACATGCACTTCTCTGGATTGAGCTTGAGGTTGATCTTGCGTAGGTTTGCAAATGTTTCCTCCAGATCCTTCACGAGCGTAGCCTTGTCCTTGGTTTTGACCACTATATCATCCATATAAGCCTTCATATTTCTATGCAGCTGCGGCTCAAAACCAATTTGGACTACTCGGGAAAATGTCAAACCAACGCTTTTCAACCCGAAAGGCATCCGTACAAAACAGTACGTACCACATGGGGTGATGAACGCGGTCTTTTCCTCGTCTTCCTTCATCATGAAGATCTGGTGGTATCCTGAGTAGGCGTCGAGGAATGACAGCAGGTCACACCCGGCAGTGGAGTCCACTATCTGGTCAATGCGTGGCAAGGGGAAAGGATCCTTTGGATAGGCCTTATTGATATCTGTGTAGTCAATACATAGCCTCCACTTCCCATTTGCCTTACGCACTACCACTGGATTGACCAACCACGTGGGGTGGAGCACTCCTCTGACCAAGCCTGCCGCCTCCAACTTCCTGATCTCTTCGATGATGAACTCTTGTCGCTCCAAAGCTTGCTTTCTTACCTTCTGCTTGATGGGCCGCGCATGGGGACAGACAGCAAGGTGGTGCTCAATCACCTCCCTGGGAACACCGGGGATGTCGGATGCTTGCCATGCAAACACATCGACTTTCACCCACAGGAAGGTGACGAGTGCGCTTTCCTATTTGCTGTCAAGGGTGGAGCTTATAGAAAGCCCCGCCCGTGCCGTCCTCCTTGATGGGCACCTTCTTGGTCTCAGGTGGTGCTGCCTTGGATTTCTTGCTCTTGCCGGTGGAGCTCTCTGGCACACCCTTGACGGGAGCGCAACACTCCGAAGAGGCGCGCTTGCCGGAGTGGGTGCAGGAGGACTTGCCGGAAGAGGTCTCACCGGAAGGGGCCTTGCCGGTTCTCTTCCCTCCCAGGGCTTCAGCGGCAGGAGCAAGTGCCTTAGCGGCAGTTGCTGCAACTGCCTCCCGGTAAAGTTGGTCAACGCAGCTGAGCGCGTCTTTCTTGTCGGAGGGGACGGTGATGATGCTCATTGGCCCGGGCATCTTCAACGTGTTGTAAGCGTAATGTGATGCCGCCATGAACTTGGCCAGCGCTGGACGGCCAAGGATCCCATTATAGGGCAAGGGGATCTTGGCGACATCAAAAACGATCTTCTCCGTCCTATAGTTCAGCTCGCCCCCAAATGTAACGGGCAACATGATCTTACCCTTTGGTTGTCTCCTCCCCGGGTTGACCCCTTGAAACGTGCCCATCTCCTCAAGATCTCCATCGGGGATCTGCAGCCTCTCGATCACGGCAGGCGAGATCAAGTTCACACCGGCCCCACCGTCAACTAGTACTTTTGTCACCTTGAGGTTGCGTGTCCTAGGTGAAACCAACAATGGCAAACACCCGACCGCAGTTGTGCGATCGGGGTGATCCTTGGTGTCAAAAATGATAGGCGTGCTGGACCAATTCAGTGGCCTCTGGGCATCGAACGATGGCTCTGCCGCAGTGACTTCATGCACCCACTACTTCAGTTGGCGGTGAGAGGTATGCAACGAGGCACCACCGTCGACGCACATGGCCTCCGTAGCTTTCTGGAACTCGTGCTCACCGAACTCGTCATCTTCATCTTGATCGTCATCCCCCTCCTTCTTGTCGCGGCCCCGAGCGGGCCTCTCTGGTTGGTTATCTTTGCCGCGGTGATCCCCTCGGCCGCCACGCTTCTTGCCGAACCCCTCAGCACCATCCTGGCCCTTCTCCTTGTCCCGCCTCTCATATTCGGCTTTCTACTTCTCTGCAAGCAGCTCAACCTGTCGGCAGTTCTAGAGGTCATGGCCCTTGGTGCGATGGATCTTGCAGTACTGCTTGTGGGAGCCTCCTGGCTTGTCGGCAGCCGCCAAGGCCCGACAGGCAGTGCACCCGGCAACTTCCTTGCCGGGGTCGTCAGCCTTGGCCTTCTTGGTGGTGTCGGGGTCGCTGGATCCCTCAACGGCAAGCACGGTCTTGCCCTTACGCTTCCTATTGCGCCGTCGGCCCTTATTTGCTGGGGCGACGACGTCTTCGTCTGTGGAGTCGGTTTCCGCGCCGGCATCTTTGCCGGGGTACTTCCTCCCTTCTTCAGCCCGAGCACATCTATCGGCCATAACATAAAGCTCAGCTACATCCTTAACCTTGTTCATCGCCAGCTCTTCGCGCATCTTGTGATTGCGCACATTCTGATGGAACACACTGATGACGGCGGCGGGGTGAACATCTGGGATGTTGTACTGCACGCGGCTGGATGTACTTGCGCAGGGTTTCGCCATCCTTCTAGGGGATGACATGCAAATCACTTGCCTGGCCAGGAGCTTGGTGGCCTCCGGTAAAGGCGCCAACAAACCCGTGGCACAGATTTGACCAAGAAGAGATGGAATCCACCGGCAGGTGCATTAACCATGACATGACGTTGGGCTTAAGTGCCAACAGAAAGTAGTTGGCGAGCACCTTGTCGTCGCGAGCCCCGGCGGCTTGCATCGCGATGGTGTAGATGCTGAGGAACTCCGACGGGTGAGTCTTGTTCTGGTACTTTTCCCCAACATCAGGCTTGAACGTGCGGTGGGAGGGCCACTGGAACTGCCGCAACTCACGGGTAAAGGCCGGACAACCCACCTCGTAAGGTAGGTCACCAGAACCCCCCGGCGCTGGGCGGTCCATAGTGGGCCCCGCGCGCCTATCTGACTGATAGCGCGCTTCCCGCCGCCGCTCGATAGTGGTTCGAGCGTCTTCCTGGGCTCGCTCTCGAAGAACTTGACGTTGGTCGCAGCGGGCTCGTGGGTCGGACAACGCTGTGGAAACGTTGTCACAGGCGTCAGCCCGACGAGCCAGCGGCTGCTGTTGCTGGCGTGGGGGAGGAGAGTGCACCGTGGTCGCAGCACCTCCGGTCCTCCCACCACCGGTGTGCACCGGCTCTATAGAGCGCTGGCACGAGGGTCCCGCTGGTCGCGGTTCATCCTTGTTGGCGAAGCTGATGAGGCTCCGAATGGTGGCTATCCACTCATCGAGCTTCTCCACGGCAGGAGGAAAGTCGAGGAGCAGTTGCACGCGCGCCAACGCTTCTACTGGCGTGGGTGGCAGCGAAAGCTGCGTGGACCATGACGCGCTCCGACTTCTGACCACGTTAGAAGGAGCTCTATCATGGTCTCGCGGTCGCACGCCGCTTCCCCAACGTCCAGGTGCGCACGCCGGCCCGGTGCGTCCTGAGAGTGACGCAAAGGGCTCTTCCTGCGGCAGTGCCCGGGGGCACCGACGTCGCGGTGTTGCTCATCGTGCGCGGCCTGGGAAGGCCGCAGCGTGGGCACCGGCTGGGGCTTCATAGAGGTTGCCGCGTCGCCCGTGGGCAGCATGGCCCCGCCCCCAGACCCAGCAGCGTGTGGCTCGTCATCTTGGACTCGAATGACGCCGCTCGCCTGGCTCCGATTGCGAGAGTGTCGTGGATGCTCGCGGGCCACGCCTCCGGCACCATCCGTGGCCACCCTGTCGCCCGCCCGCGCTGGTGCGGACGGGCCGGCTCCGGATGACCCGATTGCTGTGATCCCCTTCTTCTTGGGGGCCATGGCGATGATGAAGTCGATACGCTAACTTCTAAACCAGATTTTCACAGCTCACGCCCGCCTACCTGGCGCGCCAAAGATGTCGGGGCTCAGGAACGACACCTATGGGATCACATGGAATCCCTACTACAGTTGGCGGGGCGCGGGGCTGCGCAAAGAGCGGGTCTAGAAGATCAACCCGGGGGGATTTTTACCCAGGTTCGGGCCGCAAATGATGCGAAATACCCTAGTCCTGCTTTGGTGTATATTTGGTGTTCTTGTGCTCTTGAACTAGCTAAGGTGGATGCCCAGTCCAAAAAGTGCGAATCCTTCCTCAGTACACCTCGGGCCTCCTTTTATATGTCAAAGGGGTTGCCATAATGGCACACGGAGGTGGAAAGCATCTAAAGTGTACAAGTCTATCCCTGACATCATGGGAGAAACGCATTTAATGCGCCACCTACGTGTCCTCTTGCTTTATCGGGGATGGTAACGAAGCTCGTCCCGTCCGTTGCCGCCTCGCCTTGCTTTGACACGTGTCCAAGCTGACGAGGCATGCAGCGCCACGCTGGCTGGCTGCTGCGCTGGCGCGATGGCAGGGTCTTCACGAAGATCTGCATGCCACCACGTAGGTGCTTGACTGGTTGGCCTAGAGGTTGCTCGCTGCCACGCAGGTGCGTGTCTAGTATGGTAGGCTGGTTGCCGCGTCGGAACGGCCGTGGGACAGCGAAACCTTGGTAGGTGCGGGCCTGGTTGTGGCCCCGCAGAGGTCTCCGGCAAGGGTCTTGCTGGGGTCTTGTGGACGTCCCCGACAAGGATCTTTCCGGGGGTCTCGTGGCCGTCCCGACAAGGATCTTGCCGGGGGTCTTCGTCCGTCCCCGGCAAGGATCTCGCCGGGGGTCTTCGTCTTCTGGTTCCTATCTAGATTTGCAGGCCTTTGGTCTTCACAAAGATCTGCATGCCACCACGCAGGCGCCCCTGAACCTTGGTCTTGATGTTTGTTGACGATGTCAGGACTCTCAGGCTCAAGGGTGCGGTCTTGCTGGTGTTGGGAAAGTTGCCCCAGCAAGGCTCTTACCGGGGCTGTGTAGGCCGCCCCGACAAGGGTCTTGCTGGCGGAATCCACCTTGCCCCTTTGCTCTTTATGCTTCTGGCTTGAGTGCTGCCTCGGCAGCCTTGTACCTTCCCTTCCTCTGCCCTGCCAAGCCGGCTTGCAGGCGTGGCTACGACTGCCCGTGCACAAGTAAAGGGGTACAGAAAAGGCCCCTACTTTTGTACACCGACATGAGGACATCAATACTCCAGCATATCAACAAGCAACCATGTCTTTCAAAATATCAACACTAAAGAAAGCTATCCCTAGCCCATTATGCTCAATCATTTATCTATTCATGAAACACACTCAAATATTAGCTATATCCAATGCACAAGTATGATAATAGTGTTCCCTAGTTGGTGCTTTGTAAGAGAAGATGGAGACTCCAAAATAAAAATAAAAATAAAAATTGCATAAAGTAAATAGATAGGCCCTTCGCAGAGGGAAGAAGATATTTGTAGAGGTGCCAGAGCTCAAAGCTTAAATTGAGAGATAAAATTGTTTTGAGAGGCATGCTTTTTCCTTTCAACGAAAATGACCGAGAATTCCCAATACTTTCCATGCTAGATAAATCATAGGCGGTTCCCAAACATAAAATAAAGCTTATTCCTTTTCCACCATTCTTTCATGATCCATGGCTAGCCGTATCCACGGGTGCCTTCGATACCAACACTTTCCAAGGAATTTATTATTTGACAACATAATAATTATTTTTCATTTCAGGACTGGGCATCCCTATTACCTGCCACTCTCGTGCAATGACAAGTGAATAAACACTCATCTTGGGAATAAAATATCTAGCATGGAAAATATTGGCCACCCCCTGCCGCTTCATGAGCGGTACGGGCACACAAAAAGGAAAGTCATTTTGAAAATTAGAGTTGGCACATACAAATTTACTTGGAACGGCATGGAAATACCGCATATATGTAGATATTGTGGACTCATTGGCACCACTTGGTTTAAGGAGTTTGGATGCACAAGCAGTATTCCCGCTTAGTACAAGGAAAGGCTAGCACATAGATTGAGAAGCAACCAACCAACAAATGAAAACGATCAGACACGAGAATTAAACATAACTAACACTGAATAATGCACCACAAGTAAGAATAATTAAACATAACTATTGACTTCCGTGCTTGCATAGGGAATCACAAACCTTAACACCAATATTCTTACTAAAGCATAATTACTCACCAACATGACTCACATATTACTATCTTCATATCTCAAAACTATTACAAGGAATCAATTTTATAATATCCAATGATCTTCATGGAAGTTTTTATTATACCCCCTTGAATATCTATCACTTTGGGACTAATTTCATATATTACCATTGCTACTAACAAGCTATCAAATAAATTTAAGTGGAGCATGAGAGCACACATTTCTTCAAATAATTTTCATCTCTCAAAATAATATAAGTGAAGCAATGAGAGGATATTTCTTTAAAATTTTACTAACTCTCAAAATGATCCAAGTGAAGCATGAGAGCATTTCTTCAAAATCAAAGCACCACCGTGCTAAAAAGATACAAGTGAAGCACTAGAGCAATTCCATAGCTTAATTTTTTAAACTGAAGCACATAGAGCAATTCTAGCAAATCATAGCATCATTATGGCTCTCTCAAATAGGTGTGTCCAGCAAGGATGATTATGGCAAACTAAAAAGCAAAACAAGCAAAGACTCATATAATACAAGATGCTCCAAGCAAAACTCATGATATGTGACAAATAAAAATATAGCTCCAAGTAAAAATTACCGATGGTCATTAGAAGAAAGAGGGGATGCCTTCCGGGGCATCCCCAAGCTTAGCTTCTTGATTCTCCTTGAATATTACCTTGGGGTGCCATGGGCATCCCCAATCCTAGGCTCTTTTCACTCCTTATTCCTTCATCAATTGTGATCTCACCCAAAACGTGAAAACTTCAATCACACAAAACTTAACAAAAACCTTCATGAGATCCGTTAGTATAATAAAGCAAATCACCATATTAAGTACTGTTGTGAACCCATTCATATTTTATTATTGCATTATACCTATTGTATTCTAACTTTACTAAGGCTTATACGCCCCGATACAATCCATAGATTCATCAAAATTCAGAGCAAAAGCGCGTATCTGTGAATTTTTAAAATTCCAGAACTTGGCTCAATAATTTCTGTTTTTCAACAGGATCAAATCAACTATCACCCAACATGATCCTAAAGGCTTTACTTGGAACAAACACTAATTAAAACATAAAAACACAATCATAAAAGTAGCATACTTGTTCAAACACACAAGAACAGAAATAAAAAGAGGAAAAATATTTTATTCATTGGGTTGCCTCCCAGCAAGCGTTATTGTTTAAAGCCTTTTAGCTAGGCATTGAGATTCCAATGATGCTCAGATGAAAGATAATAATTCAAACACAAAGAGAGCATCATAAAACATGCGACAAGTATATTTAAGTCTAACATACTTCCTATGCATAGGCATTTTATATGCAAATAAATTATCAAGGCACGCGAAAACTAGCATATGCAAGGAAAAAAAGCAATAGCGGTCTCAACATAACGAGAGGTAATCTAGTAACATGAAAATTTCTACCACAATATTTTCCTCTCTCATAATAATTATATATGTGATCATATTCAAATACAACAATATAGCTATCACATAACATATTCTCTACATGATCCACATGCACGCAAAGTTGACACTCTTCCAATATAGTGCGATTATCATCAAATAAAGTGATGACCTCTCTATTGGGGATATAACCCCGTGGTATAACCCGCCCCGAAAGGGCCGGGTTAGGCCGTTGGCGACTCATAGAGCTAGGCCTCGGACATGCCCAAGTGATCAAGACTCAGGGCCGGAGGGGCAGCTCAAAAGATGGCCCGGCTTAAGGCCCAAAGGCAGAAGATGACGCGTGGCCTGGAGGTGTAAGCCGCCCGATGATGACTTGTCATAATCGGCAAGGAGGTTTAGAGTTAGGATCGGTCACGGAACATGACCGACCCGGACTCTTGTAAGCCGACGGCCTCGACCTGTATATAAAGGCGAGTCCCCGGCATAATATAGGGCAAGTTACAATCAATCGATAGGTAGGTCAAGTGAATCCGCTCCCTTGTACCTAAAGCAATAAGCAACAAGAGTAGGAGTAGGCTTTTACCTCCACCATGAGGGGCCGAACCTGGGTAAACCCGTGTCTCTCGTCCCGCTCAACCCTGACAAGTTAATCACCCTAGCAATGGCCTCACACCTAATTCCTTTCACTAGGGCATCTGCCGTGACAAAACCACGACAGTTGGCGCCCATCGTGGGGCCAATGCATGGTGGTTTTGAGTTCTTGAAGTGCTCTTTTCCAGGGATCGAGGGATACGCCATTGGCAGGATGACCAAGAGTCGTCGCGGCAAGCTCTACATCGACGATGCTGGCTAGGGCCCCGAGGCCGACTCAAGCGAGTACAGGTACCGGGTCCCCTTCGACAGAATTCACGCCTTCATCGGCAAGATCGGCGGATTTGAGCCTGAGCCAGACATCTGCACTGCCATCATCGAGCCAGCTCGGCGCGCGCAACCCGCCGGGGTCCAAGCCGGAAGCACGTTTTCGTGGGGTTCACGCAAGGTGTGGAACTTGCGGAATATTCCGCATCTGGAGGACAGACTCTCATCTACTCAGGTGATGAGTCCTCGACCAGAGAGACAGAGTCCATCTACCACCTTCAAAACAGCGGGCTTGGGGGCTATTCCGATGGCGACAGTATTCCAGATGCCTATGAGCCACCGAGCTAAGCCACCATCTTCATGGCAGGCATGGCGCCGGCTCTCAACAGCATGATGGCTGGAGCGACAGCGATAGTAGCAACCGACCCCTCAGGGTCCAGCTCAGTCAGACCGCCGTCTCAAATCTTATCCGAGTTGATGAATGAGTTGACAACCTTAATGGGGACAGAGGTCACGACGGAAAACCAAGCGGAGCATAACGCAAAGATTGCAAAGTTTAGGGAATAGATGACCAAGGCCCAAGAGGATATCAGCGCTAAAAACACCCGGATGGCAATGGTGCAGGCTCAGATTAATGCTGAGTCGGAGCGCTTGAAAGCAGAAGCTCGGCAATTAAGTCTGGATCAAAACGCCTCCAACGCAGTCCTTCAGAGGAGGCATCAGACCCGTTTTCCTTTAAATTATGAACCCAGTAATCTGTTCAATACACCGGGAGCAGGACCAAGTACTCCACAGGTAATACCCCCGACTGTAGAGGCGCCTGGGAACAGGGCGGCGGCTCAGCCTCGTCAGCCAGAGCTGGCCCACAGGGGACAGACCCCGCCTCAGCATTTCGCAACACCAGCAAGTCACTTTTCTAACATGGTGGATAACATGGTAGCAGCGGCCACCTAGCTCAACGCGCTCCCTATTACAGGTGCGACACCAATTGAAGTTGAAGCGCGGAACGCCATTGAGCTTCTTCAAACAGCGATTGCATAGCAGGAAAAGTATTCATACAGTCGTGATCGCATGCACTCAACTCCTCTCCCGGGCAGTAGTTATAGCCGGCATGTTGAGTCGCCTGCGGTCTCTAGCAATGAGCAACGCCGTAAACCGCCCCGTGATAATCCACCCCTTAACCAGAGGATTGATGCTCAGGCAATTGTGGATGAGGCCAGAGCCCACCGTGAGGCGGCGGCGGCTAACCAGGGGGCTTATCAGCAGCCTCCGGTGACCCCCTCGAGCTCGGTGGGAGCCGGGTCAAATTCCAGGACCATTGGGGTGCCGTGTCTAATATCGGCTTTGCGTAACAAGCGTCTGCCCAAAGATTTTAAGGGCCCTCGCAAGGTGCCCAATTACACGGCGGATCTCCCTCCTGAGGCTTGGATTGAGAGTTACGAGCTAGCCATGGAGATGATGGACGTCAATGATGCAGTCTGTGCCAAATATTTCACCATGATCTTGGAAGGACCGGCTCATACATGGTTAAAGAACCTGCCCCCAACTCTATCAATACCTGGGCGGAACTGAAGGACAATTTTATCAAGAACTTTCAAGGGACTTGTAAGCAACCAATGACAATTGTTGATTTGGAGCACTGTGTGCAGCGAAAAGATGAGTCAGCTCACCATTGGGCTCGCCGGGTTGCGATCATCATTCATTCTTCAAAAAGTATTGGGGTGGATCAGGCTATGCTGCTCTTGGAGAGAAACTGTCACTTTGACCCCGTTAAGCTGAAGTAGGGCGGCTTAAGCGTAAGTGTACAAATATGGGCAAGCTTATGGATGCACTTACAAGGTATGGCGACTCTGATACTACCAAGGATCCGAGCTCTGATGATGATAAGTCTGGTAAGGGCAAGAAGAACAGCGGTGGAAAGGGCCAGTAGCAACACGCCTCGGCTCAGCATGACAATCAGAACAACCAGGGCAATGGGGGGAAGCACAAATACTCCGATGGCGGGTCAGATTTTGTGGCTAACACCAACGCCGGGTTTAAAAACCAACGTCGCAATGGTAATGGCAAGCCGCCATTCAGTGGAGGAAAGCCTTTCAATCTTGAAGCAATGCTCAATGATCCCTGCCCAAAACACAGTTATCCTAACAAACCGTCTGCTCATGCCTGGAAAGATTGTTGCATCATGCGGGAGTCCAGGAGTCAGAGCCTTCACCAGCATCATGGTAATAATAATGGGCCGCCTGGCGGGTTAGGATCTTGTTTTCAGGGCTCCGGTTTGGTAGTGGTGGCTCAAATTCTGGACATCGGGTTCAAGGCAACCATGGTGGTCATAATCAACAGTCTGGTCAGGGTAATCAATAGCAGAATAATTAGTAAAGATACCATAGTAATCCGAAGCAGCTTAATGGTGGCCAATATCACGTCTTCACTATGAACATGTGCAAGCGTGACCGGAAGGTCCATAAGCGAGCAGTCAACACGATTGAGCCGGCGGTGCCTCAGTATTTAAGGTGGTCAGAACATGTAATCACGTGGAGTCGGGCGGACCACCCGCCCCGAGTTGATGATCCGGGTCATCTGGCCTTGGTGGTAGCCCCTCAAGTGGGCAGTTATCAATTTTCAAAGGTACTTATGGATGGTGGCAGCAGCATCAACATATTGTACTATGATACTTTCCGTCGGATGAGTCTGACTGACAAGGACCTCAAGCCGTCCTCCACGGTGTTTCATGGAGTGGTGCCTGGCAAGTCAGCTTACCCTGTTGGGAAGATATCACTGGAAGTGGCTTTTGGTGACGAGTACAATTATCGAGCACAGACGTTGTGGTTTGAGGTGGTCAAGATCAAGAGTCCATATCATGCCCTGTTTGGATGGCCGACTTATGCTAGATTTATGGCTCGCCCTAGCTACATGTACTTGCAGCTCAAGATGCTAGGGCTTGTGGGAACAATCATAGCTCATGGGAATCACAAACTCGCCCTGGAGTGCGAGGAAGGAGATGCAGCTTATGCAGAGTCGGTCTATGCTACGGAGGAACTCAAATATTATAAAGACAATGTTGACCCGACTGATATGACCCGTCTGAAGAAACCTACCACAAAGACAGACCCGCCACTCAAGTTTAAGTCGGCGAAGGATACACAACAAGTTGACTTTGTCCCTGGCGATTCTTCGCAGCAGTTCACCATTGGGACAGGGATGGTTCCTAAATAGGAAAGCACGCTCATTGAAATCACCCGTGAGAATTGGGACATCTTTGCATGGAAACCTTTTGACATGCCAGGTGTGCCGAGAGAATTCACTGAGCACCACCTTAATATAGATCCTAAATGAAGCATGTTCGACAGTTCCTCCGTCGTTTTAACGAGGAGAGGTGTAAGGCTATTGGAGAAGAAGTGGCCAGGCTCTTAGCTGCAGGGATCATCATTGAAGTTTTTCGCCCTCAGTGGTTGGCTAATCCTATGCTAGTGCTCAAGAAAAATGGCACTTGGCGTATGTGTGTGGATTGCACAGATCTTAACAAGGCTTGTCCAACTGATCCTTTTGCTCTCCCCCATATTGACCAGATTGTGGATGCCACGGTGGGTTGTGAGAGTTTTTGCTTTCTGGACGCTTATTCTAGTTATCATCAGATCAAGATGGCAGAGGAAGATCAGGAAAATACAGCTTTCATCACCCCTTTGGAGCTTTCTATTATGTGTCTATGCCTTTTGGGCTCAAGAATGCTCAGGCGACTTATCAGTGTTGTGTTTAGAATTGCTTTCATAAGCAGATCGCATGGAACGTTCATGCCTATGTGGATGACATTGTGGTTAAGTCAAGGAAGAAAGAAACCTTCCTTGATGATCTGAAGGAGACCTTTGATAATCTCAGGGTGTAAAAGATGATGCTTAACCCGGCCAAGTGTGTTTTTGTCATGCCAGGAGGCAAATTGCTAGGTTTTCTGGTCTTAGAGCGGGGCATCGAGGCTAACCCTGAGAAGATTGAGGCTATTACCTCTCTTTCTCAGTTGGCATGTATCAACGATGTTCAGTGCCTGGCAGGTCGTATTGCAGCCCTGAGCCGGTTCATAAGACGCCTTGGGGAGAAAGTGATTCCCTTGTATCACATGATGAAGAAGACTGATCACTTCATCTGGACCGATGCAGCCAATGAGGTGTTTGTGGCGCTCAAGAAGCAGTTGGCTGAGCCGCCCATCTTGGCTGCTCCCATAGACGAAGATCCTTTGCTCGTGTACGTGGCGGCTAATAATGTCAGTAAAGTTCTCATGGAGTCCAAGCAACGATACCCACATTGGAAGAAGCTGGTGTTCGTGTGTTCATAAGCTTAAGCATTATTTTCTTGGACATCCAATCACGGTGGTTAGTTCTGCTCCACTTGGGGACATAATTCAAAATAGAGAGGCTACATGCCAGGTTGCTAAGTGGGCAATTGAACTTGGACCGCACCATCTCAAGTATGTGCCCAAAACAGCCATCAAGTCTCAAGCTTTTGTGGACTTTATAAATGATTGGACAAAGCTGCAAACACCTGAGGAGAAGCCTGATCATACATATTGGACTATACACTTTGATGGGTCCAGGCAGTTGGAAGGCTCGGGGGCTAGAGTTATTTTGGAATCTCCGCGAGGTGATAATTTTTGTTATGTCTTAAGGCTCATGTTTCCTTGTACTAACAATGCAACTGAGTTTGAAGCTTTGCTCCATGGACTCTGAATGGCCAAGGAGATGAACTTGAGCCGGGTTAGGTGTTTGGGCGACTAAGACTTGGTGGCACAACAAGTTTTAGGAAAGTGGGATTCTAAAGACCCGCTTATGGCGGCTTATCGTCACACAGTGAATAATATTGCTGGTCACTTTAAGGGTTACCAAGTGGATCACATAGACTGGCGGAAAAATGAGGTGGCTGATGCACTGTCTCGGCTTGGGTCACAACGTAATCCAATTCCCCCCAATGTGTTCCTTGATGTGCTGCACAATCCTTCTGTTAAACTGCCTTCAGAAGAAGATCTTGCTATTCCTGACTCGAAGGGACAGTTGGTGGCGGATCTTTGTGCCATCCCTGACTGGACGATGCCTTATCTGGCTTAACTGACTCGAGGCGAGTTACCTGAAGATGAAAATTTGGCTTGACATATTACGAGGCGGTCTAAGTCCATGACTATTGTCAATGGCGAGTTACACAGATGTAGTGTGACTAGTGTGTTCCAGCGTTGTGTTTCCCCTGAAGAAGGCCGTGAGATCCTGAAAGAAATTCATGCAGGTGATTGCGGTCATCATGCCGGGTCATGATCTTTGGTGGCTAAAGCTTTTCATCATGGAATTTTCTGGTTAACGACTCATGATGATGTGGAGGACATTGTTAGCAAGTGTGATGGGTGTCAGAAATTTGCAATGCAAGCTCATGTGTCGGCTCAGGAATTGTGAATGATACCAATCACTTGGCCATTTGCGGTCTGGGTGCTTGATATGGTTGGGCCGTTCAAGAGGTCTAAAGACAAAAAGACCCATCTTTTGGTGGCAGTTGACAAGTTTACCAAGTGGATTGAAGGAGAGCCAGTTAGCAATTGTGAAGCAGCGACTGCAGTTCAGTTTGTTAAAAAACTGATCTTCCGCTTTTTTATCCTCATAGTATTATCACTGATAATGGGACAAATCTGTCTAAAGGTGCTATGAAGGATTTCTGTCAAAGAGAACACACCCATCTTGACGTATCATCGGTGGCTCGTCCATAGTCCAATGGTCAGGCATAACATGCTAACCAAGAGATTTTACAAGGGATCAAACCCCGGCTTATGGTTCCTTTGGAAAGAACACCAGGTTGTTGGGTTGAAGAGCTTCCTGCAGTTCTTTGGAGTATCAGGACCACCCCCAATAGATCAACAGGCTACACGCCCTTCTTCATGGTTTATGGTGCAGAGGCGGTTCTCCTAAGCGATATTTATCATGACTTGCCCAGGGTGGCGGCTTACGTTGAAGCAGATAATGAGATGGCGTGTCAGAACGCTCTCGATGCCTTGGATGAAGAACGTGATCTCGCAGCAGCTCGCTCGGCGATTTACCACAAGACCTGCGTCATTATCATAGCCACAGAGTTCGAAGCCGGACGTTCCAGGAGGGCGACTTAGTGCTCCGTCTGATTCAAGATCAGACAGGCATGCATACGCTATCACCCCCTTTGGGAAGGGCCTTTTGTAGTCAGAGAGAGCCTCAACAATGGGTCTTATTATCTCATCAAAATACGTGAGCGCAATAAGTCACGTACCTCTGAGGAAGAGACCAACATGCCCTGGAACGTTGCTCATCTTCGGCCTTATTATACTTGAGCTACTGGCTACCATCATTGTACATACATATCATTGTATATATCTTTTATGATCAATGTAATAAAGCCGGCATCCCCGAAATTCGGGGCTTCTATCGTTTCATCTCATATTTACTGTGCATGAGTCTTTATTAATTGATCATAAGGTCACTTCAGGGCTTCCAACTCACCGAGTTTAGCTATCTTACCCTCTGGACCGGCAAATAAACGCCATTATATAGGTTAAACCTGCCTGTATGCTTGATGCTACTCCAACAGGTGACCCACCGTACTCTTGAGAATCAATCTTTTATGACCCTGAACTCGTCAAGGTTAAAACGACGGCTTATGTCACAAGAGAGCCGGCTTACAGAGAGCGAGGATAAACCTACCTGTTTTGTTTGTTGCTTCTCCGAATATGTGACCTGTCGTACTCTTGACAGTCAAGCTTTTATGACCCAAACTAGTCAAGGTTAAAACGACGAATTATGTCACGAGAGAGCCGGCTTACAGGATAAACCAAGGCTATTACGCCAAGCTTCTTTGAAGCAAGACTTGAGCTACAAAAGCTGGTCTTTTTATTTAAGCCTAAAAGGCCGACTTGCAAATATTGTGATACACATGTTTGTACTGTTTATGTTTCTGTCTTCGTAGGAATTTTAATGATCTTGATCATATTTATGCACAAAAACTCAGAAACCCTCGAGTCAGAAGATGTCGGGGTTACCATTGATCAGCATTGAGCTTATTCAGGCAATGAGTTGCCAAGTTATCACTTAAAGAATTTTATGACAAGGAGTCATTGGGTCGTTAACCCGCCATTGCTTTTAAGCAATTGAATGTTGCAGCTATAAGTTGCCATTTTTGGCAAAGGTGAGTTATATTATAGCTTCTTACAACATATATGTTAAACATATCATATGAGCAATCAAATTCAAAGGACGATGCAAAGCAAATATGTATCGCAAGATTGTTCCAACATCCCACAAGGTTTGGTATGACAGTGTTGGACCCAATAAGTACAACATGCACGAGGCACGACAAGGCAACCAACTAATTTTTAACTAAGGGTATTACAAGGCTACAGTTGAGCCTAAAAGTGTTTCAAACAAGTTTTTCAGGAGTTATATCATTCCTTTGAGCCGGGGTCTGTGCCGTCCGGGTTAGTACCTTCCGGGTTATCACCTGGTTGTTCCCCTGTTGTAGAGGTTCCTGGGTCATCCTGAGCCGGCTCTTCATCATTTTTGGTCTGAAGATTGTCCGACGTCCATTCGACACCAGTTAATGCCTCAAAGATGGCTTCATCATTGATGATAGAGGAAGGGTCAATATCAGAGGCGAAAATATGCTTACGCCTTTGAGGAGTCAGATCTGCAACGTCAAATGAAGGCGCCTTGATTCATGTATTATTGTTGTCATAAGCTGGCTGGTACTTCTGCAGATCCAGTTCTTGAGCAAGTTGACACGCCAATGGACACATCTCTCTGATACACTCAACATAATCCGATTCATTGAAGATAGACCCGTCGTCCTTGTATTTTGGAAACCCGCCAGCCATCTCTTTGGGATCTAGCTCCGTTTGATAACCTTTTGCCCGACCTATCCGGTTATTTCTCCTGCACGGGCAGCTGATCTCTTCAGTTCTTCAATTTGAGCGGGTACTGTGGACAGTTGATCCAGCACATCTTTGATGAGTTGTGCTGGTTTCTTTCCATTGGATACATCCACAAGAGTATGAAGGCTGCCAGCATATAATTTCTCTGTCAAAGCATACATGACTTTGAGCTTCACTAGCATGTTTTGACCAAGGTTGTCACTTCTGGCACCTGTTATACATTCAAAGAAAGAGTCGCCCGACGAGTTAGAATCATACTTAACAAATCGCCAGGCGAGTTATTTCAATTGATTGAAAATCTCACTTACCAAAGATGGCAGTAGTCATTTGAGAGATGTGATGTTTTAAGCCGGCCAACTCTGCAGCCACCGGCTTAAGTTGATTTTCGGCGTCCTCTACACATTTCATTAAGGTTTGACTCACCCAGGCTTAGCGCTTCCTGCAATAGTTAAAAGAGAGTTATCTTTCAAAGAGAACAATATGAGACTGCTGATTTAGTTAAGGCGGCTTTGACAAAGATGTTATGGCAAGACTATTCAAGTCCCAAACACATTGCAAGCAATATCCTTGGCACTTGGGGGCTAATGTATGTCGCTCTTTTCAATCCATATTGAAGAAGACCCGACTCATCTCATGATAAGAAGCCGGCCGTTGGGGGCTACACCATATTTTCTTTTCAAACAAGTTCAAAGAATCGGCTTATCATTGGCATGATGAGCCGACCCTTGGGGGATACAAGTGATTCTCCAAAGTGATTATACTTGAAAGACCTGGCTCATCTCATAAAGATAAGCCGGCCCTTGGGGCTACACTTTGAATTATACAGATTCTTATCTAAGTCTACACCATACTCAAGTTTCTCCTATGATTAAGACTTGGGGGCTACATAAATATATACAACAGGAGATAATGAAATGTACCTCATATCTCCTCTTCATCATACTAAACAAAGCTGGCTTCCATATCCCGGCTTGTAGCCAGGCGGCTTAAGTAGCCAGCATGAAGTTCTTCAGCACTAATCTCCTCATAATTGGGCAGCTCTAGTTTTGACTTATCCTTCTCCAACAAGGGTGTCTCTTCTTTGTCCATGTGCTTAGCTAGCACGTTGGACGGCTCTGGCATCCTCTGACTCGCCCCAATAATGGAAATATCATCAGTATTCTCTTCAGGAGGGGTCTCTTTAGTTGGCTTGATAGGAGTTAAAGAAGGAATAGGACTTGGTGGGTTACATTTATCCGTCGGGTTAGCATCAATGCCCATATCATCGGCGGCGGTTGCTTCAGCTTGTGGCGGCGGGTCATCTTGTTTGTTGTGATGCTCTTCAGGGTTTTCGGTGTTGGCCTCAGGAGTTACATGCACCTGCTCCTCTGACTCAAGGATATCGAGGGCCTTGGAAGAGTCGCCAACTTTTGTTTTCTTGCTCTTGCCTTTGGCCCTGTGATCAAATTGGAATGTTAAGGCATATATGGTAATAAGTTAAGCCGCCAACAAGTTAAGTACAAATACTTACCCTGCGTTTATAACCAAGGGAGGCAAATGTATTGAAGATGAGCAGCCCGAAGATGGTGGCGACTCCTGATAATTTGAATTAGATGGGTTAAGAGGTTGTCTGATAAGGCCGGCTTTAGGTAAAGACAGAGTAGGGCTATGGGGCACCTCATTAGGCCGCTTGCGGGATGGTTCATGAGTCAGCCCGACCATTAGATCGCCTGAGCCGCCACTTCGAGTTTGGCGCCTTGTCCATGCTAAGTTTTCTTCAAAATAAAGTGCGGATCTAAGTGAGCATCTGGATGAGAAAATTTTACTTTCCGGACGACCCACCGTATTTTCTTTGGAGGTGCAGAGTCTGAGCCAGAAGAGATGGGAATTACCTTAGTGTCTTCAGCCCAGCTAGTAGCAACCTCATCCTGAGAACAAGAGGCGTCAGTTAATTCAATAAAGAGTCGGCCAAGAGAGTCGAGTTCTACCTCTGATTGGTCATCGGCATCTGCTGACTCGCCCACAGCAGTCGGCTCAACAAAAGCAGCTGGATTGTTCTTCTTCGGCTTTGGGCCAGTCCTGGATTTGGCCACAACAGTTTTCCTCTTTCTTTTCCAAAAAGCAGAGCCGGGCTGCGTAATAAAAAAGAATTAGCAAGTGAGATACAGAATGAGTCAAAAGATATCTAAGCCAGATATAAACGAATACTTACAAGTGGGGCCAGGTTAAGTTTAAAAAATGGTGGCAGTCCTGCCTTGTTGCAGTTGTCTTGAGACTCCCCAAGCAACCCCTTTACAACCTTGTTGACTTCCCCAGTGGTAAAATTGTTGGGGAACGTAGTAATAATTCAAAAATTTCCTACGTGTCACCAAGATCATTCTAGGAGATACTAGCAATGAGAGAGAGGGAGTGCATCTTCATACCCTTGAAGATCGCTAAGCGGGAAGCGTTACAAGAACGCGGTTGATGCAGTTGTACTCCCGGCGATTCAAATCGCGGAAGATCTGATCCAAGCGCCGAACGGACGGCGCCTCCATGTTCAACACACGTACAGCCCAGGGACATCTCCTCCTTCTTGATCTAGCAAGGGGAGAGGAGAAGTTGAGGGAGAACTCCGGCAGCACAACGGCGTGGTGGTGGAGCTCGTGGTTCTCCGACAGAGCTTCGCTATGCTCAACGAAGGAGGAGGAGGAGGAGTTGGAGGGGGAGGGCTATATATAGGGGGTGGAGGGGGCTGGTTTCTTGCCCTCCAAGTCCATTGGGGCGTTGGCAAAGGTGGGAGGAAAGAAATCCCATCCTTTCCCTGCCCCACCGATTGTTATCCCCCCTTTTTTGGGATCTTGATCTTATCCCTTCGGGATACGATCTTATTCCTTCTAAGGGGGGATCTTGGTGTGCCTTGACCAGGGGTGTGTGGCCTTGTCCCCACTACCCACGTTCATGTGGGTCCCCCATGCTGGTGGGCCCCACTACGTAACCTTCTAGAACCTTCCCGGTGCAATACCGAAAAATCCCGAACATTTTCCGGTGGCCAAAATAGGACTTCCCATATATAAATCTTTACCTCTGGACCATTCCAGAACTACTAGTGACGTTCGGGATCTCATCCAGGACTCCGAACAACCTTCGGTAAGCACATACTATTCCCATTACAACTCTAGCGTCACCGAACCTTAAGTGTGTAGACCCTACGAGTTCGGGAACCATGCAGACATGACCGAGATACCTCTCCGTCCAATAACCAATAGCGGGATCTGGATACCCATATTGGCTCCCACATGTTCCACGATGATCTCATTGGATGAACCACAATGTCGGGGATTCAATCAATCTTGTATACAATTCCCTTTGTCCATCGGTATGTTACTTGACCGAGATTCGATCGTCGGTATCCCCATACCTCGTTCAATCTCGTTACCGGCAAGTCTCTTTACTCGTTCCATAACACATGATCCTGTGACTAACTCCTTAGTCACATTGAGCTCATTATGATGATGCATTACCAAGTGGTCCCAGAGATACCTCTTCGTCATACGGAGTGACAAATCCCAGTCTCGATTCATGCCAACCCAACAGACACTTTCGGAGATACCTGTAGTGCACCTTTATAGCCACCCAGTTATGTTTTGACGTTTGATACACCCAAAGCATTCCTACAGTATCCGGGAGTTGCACAATCTCATGGTCTAAGGAAATGATACTTGACATTAGAAAAGCTCTAGCAAACGAACTACGCGATCTTGTGCTATGCTTAGGATTGGCTCTTGTCCATCACATCATTCTCCTAATGATGTGATCCCATTATCAAAGACATCCAATGTCCATGGTCAGGAAACCATAACCATCTATTGATCAACGAGCTAGTCAACTAGAGGCTCACTAGGGACATGTTGTGGTCTATGTATTCACACATGTATTACGGTTTCTGGTTAATACAATTATAGCATGAACAATAGACAATTATCATGAACAAGGAAATATAATAATAACAATTTTATTATTGCCTCTAGGGCATATTTCCAACAAAAAATATCAGAGCTATACCACTGAGGGTCATCTGACTCGCTTGAGTATTCATACATTAAACCGGACCGGCGGCTTAGGGGGAGGATTCTCCAAGAGACCCAGCACCGGGTTATGTCAACTCTAGTTAACCAATGGGCTAGTAGGGCTTTGACATTTGGATAATATGGGAGTGCTTCAGCATGTTCATCTGGAAAGAATCTTGATCGGTGGGTCAAAGTCTATTGGAAGACGAATAGCCCTATAACCCAGCAGAGGGTTCTCATTAGCTAGGGCGATGTTCTTGCAATAAAAGCAAGGTGGCGGGAGGAAAGTCGCCGTCTCTGCGTCTCTGGATTGATACTCCACCCAATTCTTGATTCGGAACATCCGTACATTTAGTCTGGCGGTTTATATAGAAGAATTCTTTGAAAAGAGCAACTGTGGGCTCTATTTGCAGATAAACTTCATAGAAAATTTGGAAGTGACAGATGTTTGACACTGAATTTGGGCCTATGTCTTGAGGATGAAGATTGAAATAATGCAAGACATCCCGGAAGAACTTTGACCCGAGCGGTGTAAAACCTCTGAGGATATGATCAGTAAAAACTACTACCTCTCCTTCACCGGGTCTATGGACTTCTTCCCCTTGGCTGACTCGCCAACCAATTTTCTCTTGAGTCGCCAAGAGGCCATGATCTTGAAAATCTTTGAGGTTAGTTTCAGTGACTAGGGAATGACCCCAGTTGTAGAGGGTGGTCTTTGACATGTTGAGCTGTTTAAATACAATGAAAGACTGCAGAAATATAAAGGGGCGGTTACTTAAGAGATAAGGACTCGCTATCACCTTCATATGAATAAAGCAGTATAAGGATAAGTCACTCTAAACAGTGGCGAGTTATTTAAAAAGAGGCAGTTTCTGGAACATTGGCGAGTTACAGATATATTGATAAGCCGCCCAAGATGCAAGGGCGGGTTAGCTAAATTCAGGGTTGTCAAAATTCTGCTAAGTGTGGAGCAAACAGGTTTTAGAATCGAACACTTATATTTATGGATCTATGGGCAGTTCAAAAAAGAAAAATAATTGCTAAACCTAAATAGTGGTGACGGAAGTACTAGTGGGCTACACATTGACTCTGGAGAGAATACAACTTCTTCAAAATATAAGATGTATGTCAAACCTACAAACGTAATATTTCTACGGCATTTTTGGATCAAAAACAAGTTCTACCTAGATATGATGAACAAAGGAATGGATGAATGCTGACGAACGCCATGAACTCAGGTGACCTAATGTGGATCTGACAAAGAAAAAAGGTGTACCTGGCTGCGACGGGAGAAAGCGGAGGAACGCCGCTGAGCTCCGGCGAAGACGGAGCGGCGCTGCGGTCTCGAGCGAGATGGCTGGCGTAGGTCGATGAGCACAGCGGAGCTCCAGTCGCGAAGGGTCTCGTGAGGAAGAACAAGAAGCGGTGGAGACGAGGTAAAAAGTAAAAGGAAGGACTCTCGTGCTTATTTATAAGGAAAAAGTAGCAGGGAATGGCCGGTGCAAAAATCGAGGAGGCACAGTAAATTTTACAACAATGGGACGCCTCGGTTTTCAAAATGATGGATTTATACAAAGATTTGTTATGATGTCATGAAGGGTTTTCCCGAAATCACAGAGGTGACATCATCTTTTTCTTATGGCGGGTTATGAAGATTTTCAAGGCTGCGACTAAAAGGCATAAAGAGAAGACTCGCTAGATGAAAGGATTTAAGATTGACATGAACAAGTTCAAATCAATCTGGGGCCTAATGTTGGGGATATAACCCCGCGGTATAACCCACCCTGAAAGGGTCGGGTTAGGCCATTGGCGACTCACAAAGCTAGGCCTCAGACAGGCCCAAGTGATCAAGATGCAGGGCCGGAGGGGCAGCTCACAAGATGGGCCGGCTTAAGGCCCACAGCCAGAATACGGCGCGTGTCCCGGAGGTGTAAGCCGCCTGATGATGACTTGTCATAATCGGCAAGGCATTTTAGAGTTAGGATCGGTCACGGACCATGACCGACTCGGACTCTTGTAAGCCGGCGGCCTCGACCTTTATATAAAGGCGAGTCCCCGGCATAGTATAGGGCAAGTTACAATCAATCGATAGCTAGGCCAAGCGAATCCCCTCCCTTGTAATCGATACTAAAGCAATAAGCAACAAGAGCAGGAGTGGGCTTTTACCTCCACCGTGAGGGGCCGAACCTGAGTAAACCCGTGTCTCTCGTCTCGCTCAACCCCGACAAGTTAATCACATAGCGATGGCCTCGCATCTAAGTCCTTTCACTAGGGCATCTGTTGTGACAAAACCACGATACTCTCTGAGCCCAGTTTTATCGAAAATTTCATAAGATTGATCATTCTCCAAAGTAGTGGGATCATTATTACCTAGAGTTGACACTCTTCCAAACTCACTTTCAATATTATCGCAAACATATTCATCATGAGGCTTAAATAAAATTTCAAGATCATAAGAAGAATCACCCCAATCATGATCATTGCAATACAGTCAAAAAAATGATCATTGCAATAAGTAGTGGACATATCGAAATTAGCATCCCCAAGCTTGGCGTTTTGCGTATTATTAGCACAATTGACATTAATATAATTTATAATAACACCATTGCAATCATGCTTTTCATCCAAGGAGCTATCGTGAATCACTTTATAAATTTTTTCATCTAACACTTCATCACAATTTTCAAATTCATGATCTTCAAGAAAAAACTTCATAAAGATAATCTAGTGCACTCAACTCACTAGCAATTGGTTCATCATAATTTGGTCTTTTTAAAAGATTAACAAGTGGACGAGGATCCATATCAATAGATTTTTAGCAAGCGAAGATGCAAGCAAATAGAAGACACATGGCAACACAAGCAAACATAGCAAACAAGCAAAAAGGCAAACGGAAAAAGGCAAATAAAAAGGCAAATCTTTTTGTGTTTTCTGCAAACATTTTAGAAGTGGGGGAGATGAAAATGAGAGGTAAATGGCAAATAAAGTAATTGCAACGATATGAGAGTTTGTGCGTAGTAACTTGATAGATGTTGATGATGTCTCCCCGGCAACGGCGCCAGAAATTCTTCCTGGCTGCTTGTATCTGCGTTGGTAATTCTACGAAGAGGAGAGGATGATGCAGCACAGCAAAGGTAAGTATTCCCTCGGTTATGAAACCAAGGTTATCAATCTAGTAGGAGAACCAAGCAACACTATGTAAACAACACCCGCACACAAACAACAAAAATGTGCAACCCAACGCGTAAGAGGGGTTGTCAATCCCTCCTCGGTACTGAGATAGATTAAATAGTATGAGATTTGATAAATAGATCTAGAAAAAACACAACATAAAATAAATAAAGAAAAAGTGCAGCAAGGTATTTTTGGGTTTTAGTATGATAGGAAATAGACCATGGGCCATCGATTTCACTAGAGGCTTCTCTCGAGAAAATAGCATATGGTGGGTAAACAAATTTCTGTTGGGCAATTGACAGAAGAGCAAATAATTATGACAATATCCAAGGCAATGATCATGTATATAGGCATCACGTCCAACATTCGTTAACCAAGTCTTGCCTGCATCTACTACTATTACTCCGCACATCGACCGCTATCCAGCATGCATCTAGTGTATTAAGTTCGTGGAAAAACGGAGTAATGCAATAAGAACAATGACTTGATGTAGACAAGATCTATTCATGTAGGAATAGACCCCATCTTTTTATCCTTAATGTCAATGATACATGCGTTTCATGTCTTCTTCTGTCACTAAGATTGAGCACCGCAAGATCGAACCCATCACAAAGCACCTCTTCCCATGGCAAGAAAAATCAATCTAGTTGGCCAAACCAAACCAAAGTTTCGGAGAAGAAATATGAGGCTATAACAATCATGCATAAAAGAGTTCAGCAAAGACTCAAATAATATTCATGGACAGATCTGATCATAAACTCACAGTTCATCGAATCCCAACAAACACACCGCAAAAAGGCATTACATCAAATAGATCTCCAAGAACATCAAGGAGAACATTGTATTGAGAATCAAGAAGAGAGAAGAAGCCATCTAGCTACTGCCCACAGACCCGTAGGTCTGTGGTAAACTACTCACGCATCATCGGATGGGCAAGGGTGATGATGAAGAACCCCTCCGTGATCGTTGACCTCTCCGGCAGAGTGTCGGAGAAGGCCTCTAGATTGGATCTCGTGGTTCTGGAACTTGCGGCAGCTGGAATTGGGTTTCTTCGACCCCCCTAGGGTTGTTGGGATTTTAGAGTATTTATAGAGGTGAAGGTCGGTGGAGAAGCTTCCTGTGGGCTCCACTACCCACCAGGGCGCGCCTGGGCCTTCTGGCATACCCTGGTGCCTAGTGGGCCCCATTGTCCTCCTCCCGTGCACTTCTTTGGCTCCCTGGGTGTGTTCTGTCCAGAAAAGATCTCCAAAAAGTTTCGTGGCATTTGGACTTCGTTTGGTATTGATATTCTGTAAAGTAAAAAACAAGCAGAAAACAACAACTGGCACCGGGCACTATGTCAATAGGTTAGTCCCAAAAAATGATATGAAGTTGCTAGAAAATGAATATAAAACATCCAAGATTGATAATATAACAGCATGGAACAATAAAAAATTATATATACGTTGGAGACGTATTAGTTGCCAACCTGCCTTCCAACTCTGAGAGTTTTGCATCTTCACATAAAGAGGGTTACATGTTACTCTCCTCTGTTAACCAATATCTTGTTCTTCTTAGGTCCTAATTCACGGGATATCCGATCACAAAGGTTGGGTTACTCCTGTGGTGTAACATCTATGGGTCTCATACCCATCTCCCTCGATGCATTATCTATCAAATTTCGTGATAGTCCCCTTGTAAAGGGATTTGACAGGTTTTTGTCTATTTGAATATACGTAACCGTTATTACTCCAAAGTGTCTCAACTTCTTGACAGACTTTGAACGTCTCTTCACGTGTCTTGATGACTTCAGATTATCCTTAGAATTGTTCACTTTAGCTATAACCGTTTGGTTGTCACAATTCATAAGAATAGCCGGTATAGGTTTTTCAACCACGGGCAAGTCCATCAAGAGCTCACGCAGCCATTGTGCTATAACAGTGGTTGTGTCTAAAGTAGTAAGTTCTGCTTCCATAGTTGACCCCATCAATATGGTCTGTTTGCAATTACTCCATGAAATTGCCTCACCTCCATGAGTAAATAAATACCCACTTGTGGCGTAGAGTACATCAATATCGGATATCTAGTTCGAATCACTATATCCTTCTAGCATAACAGGATGCCCTGAATAGTGAATTTCGTAACTCATAGTACCTCTTAGATAGCACAAGACCCTTTCTAGTGCATGCCAATGATCATCACCCGAGTTGGACATGAACCTACTCAGTTTTCTCATAGAAAAAGAGATATCTGGCCTTGTTGCACTAGCTAAGTACATGAGTGAACCAACATTTTGAGAGTATCTTAATTGATCTCTCACTTCTTTCATGTTCTTTCTGAGTGTCACGCTGGGATCATAAGGTGTTGGAGAAGGCTTGCTAACCATAAAGCCGAACTAGCTCAAGTCCTTCTCAACATAGTGAGATTGTGTTAGAGTAATCACACTCTCATCCTCAATAAGTTGGATGTTTAGAATCACATCGGCTTATCCTAGATCTTTCATGTCAAAGCTCTTTGATAGAAAAGACATAACCTCATTGATCACATCAATGTTTGTACCAAAGATCGGTATGTCATCCACATACAAACATAATATAACACTATTGCCCCAACCATGGCAATAGTAAACACACCTATCAACCTCGTTAATGACAAATCATGCAGAAGTCGGAGTTCTTTCAAACTCCTCTTGCCATTGCTTAGGTGCCTATTTCGGACCATACAAAGATTTAGCAAGTTGCATACTTTTCTCTCTCCACCCTTTACCACAAACCCATCAAGCTGATACATATAGATTTCCTCTTCCGACTCTCCATTTATGAAAGTTGCCTTTACATCCATTTGATGAATGATAAGACCATAAGAGGCAACCATGGAAAGTAGCACCCGAATGGTGGTCATTCTAGAAACGGGTGAATAGGTGTCAAAGTAAATTCGCCTTCTTTCTGAGTGTAGCCCTTGGACACAAGCTGTGCCTTGTACTTATCAATAGTACCATCAGGCCTTAACTTCTTTTTGAACACCCACTTACAACCCACTGGTTTACAAGCATAGGGTCGTCTTGTTAGCTTCCAAGTTCCATTAGGAAGAATTGAGCCCATCTCATTATGGGCAGCTTGTTTCCAATCGTCTACATTTGGAGATGCATATGCATCTGCAATAGATTTGGGAGTGTCGTCCACAAGGTATATAATGAAATTGTTATGAAACTATTTTGCAATCCTTTGACTCTCGCTCCTTGCAAGAGCTTCATTGTTATCCATCTCAAGGACTTCCTCAGGTGATTATTCGAAATACTCATAAGATGTACTAGATTCAGGATTTATCACCGAAGAAAATCTAGTAATACCATGCATATCTTTCATAGGGAATATATCTCAAAAAATGTTGCATCACGAGATTCCATTATAGTATCAACTTGCATATCAGGTACCTCAAATTTAACCACTAAAAATCTATATGTAATGCTTCGCTAAGCATAACCTAGAAAGGCACAATCCACTGTCTTTGGTCCGAGTTAGCGTTTCTTAGGGATAGGAATATTGACCTTTGCCAAGCATCCCCAAGTGCACAAATAAGAAAGTGATTGCTTTCGCCCAAACCACTCTTCGTAAGTGGTTTTCTCTTCATTCTTGTTACGAACTCTATTCGGGACATGACACGAAGTCAATGCAGCCTCCCCTACCATGCCTTAGATAAACCAACAGTGTCTAACATGGCATTCACAAGTCAGTTGGTGTGCGGTTTTTCCTCTCGGCAACCCCATTTGATTGGGGCGAATAGGGAGGAGTCCTCTCATGAATAATATCGTGTTCCTCACAAAATTCATCAAATACTTTGGGAAAATACTCTACACCAGAATCTTACCTAAGATGCTTGATATCTCTCTCTAGTTGATTTTCATCTTCAACTTTATAGATTTTATAGTAGTCTAAAGCTTCATCTTTAGTTTGCAACAAATAAACAAAGCAAAATCTAGTCGCATCATCAATCAACGTCAACACACCATTCACCTCACATAGATCAGAATGTATGAGTTCTAGAGGTGCCAAGTTTCTCTCTTCGGCAGCCGTGTGAGGCTTTCGAGGTTGCTTCGATTGCACACAACTATGGCACTTAGAACCTTTGGCAACAATGAAGTTTGATAATTAAACTCATACTGGATAGCTGAGACATTAAACCAAAATTAATGTCACATAAACAAGAGTGCCAAACACTTGCGTCATCATTAACACTAGCACAAATTTGGTTTACTGACTTATTTCAAACATCTAAAAGGGAAAAGCGGAACAAGCCTCTGAACTCATAGCCTTGCCTATAAATTGTCCATATCTCGACATGATAACTTTATTCCACTCTAAAACTACCTTAAACCCATCTGAACATAGAAGGGAGCCACTAACTAGATTCTTATTCATAGTAGGGATATGTTGCACGTTCCTTAGCTGCACGGTCTTCCTCGAAGTGAACTTCAAATCCATCGTGCCAATGCCACGAACAGAAGCATGCGACCCATTCCCCATTAGGATGGAAGAATCCTGTGCAACCTGATAAGAATTAAACAAAGATATGTCAGCACACACATGAACATTAGCACTCGAATAAATCCACCAAGATGATGATTGAAATACGAAAAGACAATAGGTAAATTACCATACCCATCAGTATTGCTAGAGGTCACCATGTTGACATTGTTGGAGCCTGTTTTCCCACTACGGTCTGCAAGATCTGGGCATTCCTTGGAAAAGTGTCTGTGCTTCCCACATGTGTAGCACTGTAGCTCAGGCTTGTTCAACTTCTTCTTCTTGAAGGTAGTAGTCTTGACAGGCCCGCTGAAAACAGGCTTGTTCATTCCTTCGTTCTTGTTCTGTGGGTACCTTTGCACCATGATGGTGGTAGGTTGAACCTCGCATCCTTCCTTCGTAGTGTCTTTATCCCGAGCTTTCTCGTCAACATGAAGAGATGCAATCAGATTTTCAACTGATATCTCTTGTCTTTTATGTTTTAGAGTAGTGGCAGAATTCCTCCATGAAGGAGGCAAATTGCAATCATGCACCCATCCACGAATTTATTGGGTAGAACACACTTTAGGAGTTCTAGTTCATCCACAATGCACTGCATCTCATGAGCTTGTTCAACCACATAACGGTTATTCACCATCTTGTAGTCGTGGAAACTCTCCATGATGTATAGTTCATTGCCCACATCTATTTCACCGAATTTAGCATTTAGTGCATCCCACAACGTCTTTACATCTTCTATGTGCATCTACACGTCACACAGATGGTCAGCAAGAAAACTCAGAATGCATCCCACAAACATAGTATTGGCTTCTTGAAACTTTCTCTGATCCCCATCATAATTTCCCTTTGGCATGCAAGCACTAGCACGGAAAACTTTCAGCGAAGCCACATCATGGACTTCACCTGCCACCTCTTAAAGCGCAAACCGGGAAACTTATCTAGACTCAATGCATCAGCGAGTCCAACCATAGTTAACTCAGGAAATTGCCTACAATTAGGTTTTTGGATTGTTGTAATATTAGGCAATTTCATGATTGATTACAGTAAATAATCATGACTAGAACAAAAAATATCATGCAACAATCTAGCATACTAGATTAGAAGAAAACATGCACAACAACATCGCACATGAAACAACAACTATAGATAGATACATTAATATATCACGATTGACGTACTGTTCATTGGCTATTGATACTTCTCCAACGTATCTATAATTTTTGATTGTTTCATGCTATTATATTATCACTTTTATATGCCATTTTATATTGTATTTATGGACTAACAACTAACTCAGTGCCCAGTGTTAGCACCTGTTTTCTTCATGTTTTTGGTTTTCTGGGAAATCCATACCAACCGAAGTCCAAACACGATGATTTTTTTGAAGATTTTTTCGGGACAAAAAAAACCTTGGAAACTTTGGGAGAAGACCACACGATGCACGAGGGAGCCACAAGGCAGGGGCGCTCCCTGGGGGGGCAGGCTCCCCAGGTGCCTTTTGGCCCCCTATGGCTACGTTTGACCTAATTCGAGTCCTATAAATTCCCCAATATCCAAAAAAACCAAAGCGAGACCCGAAACAATTCTTTCGTTGCCACAAGCCTATGTTCTTCCATGATACCATCTAGAGGCCCTTTTTCACTCTACTAGAGGGGTAAACTGTTGGGGAGGCAATCTGTATCAACCTTGATGCCTCCATGATGACGTGTGAGTAGTTCCCACGGGACCTACGGGTCCATACAGTAGCTAGATGGCTCTCTCTCTCTCTCTCTTGATCTTCAATACAATGAGCTCATCTGATATTAAATGACCTATCTCCTTACCATGGTGATGAGGTTATCGATCCGTGAGAGGATCTTCACCAAGGGGGGGGGGGAGATGATGATGTGGGGCGAACCTCAAGGCGAGGGTCAGTTCGTTGTTGGCCCGATCTTTCATGGCACAAACCTCCATCATAGCAAGTAATCATAGCAGGTTTATGATGATGTTCGCAAATCCTGCGGAAACAACACGCCAACCCCTCGATCTGAAGGAATAATGTGGACAAACCGTATAGGCTTAGCTTGTAATCTCCTACATGTCGCATTGCAGGAACTCACACGCCAGTAGATATTTTTGACAAGATTTCTCCGAACTGAATAATGGCCGATGGCCGGAGCACACGACGGTGTCTAACTCATCATCAAATAACCTTCCGTACAACGATGCATTACCCTGGCTATTTATAGTACATAGTCGACCTGCGCCTAACTTGAAAAATAAACAACCGATCCTAGCAAAACAAAAATCAATATAGACAACCTTGGACTCCTAGTTGATTGCATGCCTTACTTTGGCATGTAACCTTTACAAATTGGACTATACCTAATACTCTTTATATATTGCATTCCATGGTAGTTTGATCTGATCTGGTGGTCCCCAACCGGGGGAACACAAACAAAGAAATTCCCACGTTAGAAGAGTCCTTGCTGCGTATGATCTTTGAATCTCTGGAGGACGCGACCTTGCTACCTCTTGAGTATGCGTTGATTTTCCCTTGAAGAGGAAAGGGTGATGCAGCAAAGTAGCGTAAGTATTTCCCTCAGTTTTTGAGAACTAAGTTATCAATCTAGTAGGAGACTACACACAAGTCGCCTAGTACCTGCACAAACAATCAAGAACCTTGCAACCAACGCGATAAAGGGGTTGTCAATCCCTTCACGGCCACTTGCGAAAGTGAGATCTGATAAAGATAATAAGATAAATATTTTTGGTATTTTTGTTGTATAGATTGGAAAATAAAGATTGCAAAATGAATAGTAAACTAGAACTATAGATCGAAAACTTATATGATGTAAAGTAGACCCGGGGGCCATAGGTTTCACTAGTGGCTTCTCTCATGATAGCATATATTACGGTGGGTGAACAAATTACTGCCGAGCAATTGATAGAAAAGTGCATAGTTATGATGATATCTAAGGCAATGATCATGAATATAGGCATCACGTCTGTGTCAAGTAGACCGAAACGATTCTGCATCTACTACTATTACTCCACACATCGACCGCTATCCAGCATGCATCTAGAGTATGAAGTTCATAAGAACAGAGTAACGCATTAAGCAAGATGACATGATGTAGAGGGATAAACTCAAGCAGTATGATATAAACCCCATCTTTTTATCCTCGATGGCAACAATATAATACATGTCGGTTCCCTTTCTGTCACTGGGATCGAGCACCGCAAGATTGAACCCAAAGCTAAGCACTTCTCCCATTGCAAGAAAGATCAATCTAGTAGGCCAAACTAAACCGATAATTCGAAGAGACTTGCAAAGATATAAAATCATGCATATAAGAATTTAGAGAAGAACCAAATAATATTCATAGATAATCAAGTTCATAAACCCACAATTCATCGGATCTCAGCAAACACACCGCAAAAGAGTATTACATCGAATAGATCTCCAAGAACATCGAGGAGAACTTTGTATTGAGAACCAAAGAGAGAGAAGAAGCCATCTAGCTAATAACTATGGACCCGAAGGTCTGTGGTGAACTACTCACACATCATCGGAGAGGCTATGGTGTTGCTGTAGAAGCCCTCCGTGATCGAATCCCCCTCCGCAGATCACCGGAAAAGGCCCCAAGATGGGATCTCACGGGTACAGAAGGTTGCGGCGGTGGAAAAGTGGTTTCGTGGCTCTCCTGGATGTTTTCAGGGTATAAGAGTATATATATAGGCGAAAGAAGTAGGTCGGTGGAGCTACGAGGGGCCCATGAGGGTGGGGGCGCGCCCTCCTGCCTCATGGCCGCCTCGTTGCGTCTCTGACTCCCACTCCAAGTCTCCTGGATTGCGTTTGTTCCAAGAAAGATCCTCGCGAAGGTTTCGTTCCGTTTGATATTCCTTTTCTATGAAACACTAAAATAGGCAAAAAAAATAACAATTTGCACTGGGCCTTTGGTTAATAGGTTAGTCTCAAAAATAATATAAAAGAGCATATTCAAGCCCATTAAACATCCAAAACAGATAATATAATAGCATGGAACAATAAAAAATTATAGATACGTTGGAGGCGTATCAAGCATCCCCAAGCTTAATTCCTGCTCGTCCTCGAGTAGGTAAATGATAAAAACAGAATTTTTGATGTGGAATGCTACCTAACATAATTTTCAATGTAATTCTCTTTATTGTGGCATGAATGTTTAGATCCAAAAGATTCAAGACAAAAGTTTAATATTGACATAAAAATAATACTACTTCAAGCATACTAACCAACCAATTATGTCTTATCAAAATAACATAGCCAAAGAAAGCTCATCCCTACAAAATCATATAGTTTGGCTATGCTTCATTTTCGTCACACAAAATGCTCCCATCATGCACAACCCCGATGACAAGCCAAGCAATTGTTTCATACTTAGCATTTTCAAACTTTTTCAACTTTCACGCAATATATGAGCGCGAGCCATGGACATAGCACTATAGGTGGAATAGAACATGATGATGGAGGTTGTGTGGAGAAGACAAAAAGGGAGAAAGTCTCACATCGACGCGGCTAATCAATGGGCTATGGAGATGCCCATCAATTGATGCCAATGCGAGGAGTAGGGATTGCCATGCAATGGATGCACTAGAGCTATAAATATATGAAAGTTCAACAAAAGAAACTAAGTGGGTGTGCATCCAACTTGCTTGCTCACGAAGACCTAAGGTATTTTGAAGAAGCCCATCATTGGAATATACAAGCCAAGTTCTATAATGAAAAATTCCCACTAGTATATGAAAGTGACAAAATAAGAGACTCTCTATCATGAAGATCATGGTGCTACTTTGAAGCACAAGTGTGGAAAAAGGATAGTAACATTGCCCCTTCTCTCTTTTTCTCTCATTTTTTTGCTTGGGCCTTCTCCTTTTTTTATTTTTATGGCCTCTTTTTTTATTTGGGCTTCTTTGGCCTCTTTTATTTTTTTAATTTTTTTCGTCCGGAGTCTCATCCCGACTTGTGGGGGAATCATAGTCTTCATCATCCTTTCCTCACATGGGACAATGCTCTAATATGAAGATCATCACACTTTTATTTACTTACAAATCAAGAATTACAACTCGATACTTAGAATAAAATATGACTCTATGTGAATGCCTTCGGCGGTGTACCGGGATGTGCAATGAATCAAGAGTGACATGTATGAAAGAATTATGAAGTGTGGCCTTGCCACACATATGATGTAAACTACATGATCATGCAAAGCAATATGACAATGATGAAGCGTGTCATAATAAATGGAACGGTTGAAAGTTGCACGGCAATATATCTCGGAATGGCTATGGAAATGCCGTAATAGGTAGGTATGGTGGCTGTTTTGAGGAAGATATAAGGAGGCTTATGTGTGATAGAGCGTATCATATCACGGGGTTTGGATGCACTGGCGAAGTTTGCACCAACTCTCGAGGTGAGAAAGGGCAATGCACGGTACCGAAGAGGCTAACAATGATGGAAGGGTGAGAGTGCGTATAATCCACGGACTCAACATTAGTCATAAAGAACTCACATACCTATTGCAAAAATCTACAAGTCATCAAAACCAAGCACTACGCGCATGCTCCTAGGGGGATAGATTGGTAGGAAAAGGCCATCGCTCGTCCCCGACCACCACTGATAAGGAAGGCAATAAAAGAACACCTCATGCTTGAAATTTGTCACACAACGGTTACCATACGTGCATGCTACGGGACTTGCAAACCTCAACACAAGTATTTCTCAATTTCACAATTACTCAACTAGCACGACTCTAATATTACCATCTTTATATCTCAAAACAATTATCAAGTATCAAACTTCTCATAGTATTTAATGCACTCTATATGAAAGTTTTTATTATACCCATCTTGGATGCCTATCATATTAGGACCAATTTTATAGCCAAAGCAAATTACCATGCTGTTCTAAAAGACTCTGAAAATAATATAAGTGAAGCATGAGAGATCAAATGATTTCTATAAAATAAAACACCACCGTGCTCTAAAAAGATATAAGTGAAGCACTAGAGAAAAATTATCTAGCTCAAAAGATATAAGCGAAGCACATAGAGTATTCTAATAAATTCCGATTCATGTGTGTCTCTCCCAAAAGGTGTGTACAGCAAGGATGGTTGTGGTAAACTAAAAAGCAAAGACTCAAATCATACAAGACGCTTCAAGCAAAACACATATCATGTGGTGAATTAAAATATAGCCTCAAGTAAAGTTACCGATAGACAAAGACGAAAGAGGGGATGCCTTCCGGGGCATCCCCAAGCTTAGGCTTTTGGTTGTCCTTGAATTTTACCTTGGGGTGCCTTGGGCATCCCCAAGCTTAGGCTCTTGCCACTCCTTATTCCAAAATCCATCAAATCTTTACCCAAAAACTTGAAAAATTCACAACACAAAACATATTCCAACTTCTCTATGGTTCATACCCCCCGATACTAACCATAGATTCATCAAAATAAGCAAACAACACACGAAAAACAGAATCTGTCAAAAAACAGAACAGTTTGTAGCACCTGTATCAAACGTATACGTATGTAACTCCAAAAATTCTGAAATAAATTTCTGGACGTGAGGAATTTGTCTATTAATCATCTGCAAAAATAATCAACCTAAAAGCACTCTCCAGTAAAAAATGGCAGCTAATCTCGTGAGCGCTAAAGTTTCTGTTTTTTACAGCAAGATCGCAAAGACTTCACCCAAGTCTTCCCAACGGTTCTACTTGGCACAAACACTAATTGGAACATAAAACCACATATAAACAGAAGCTAGATGAATTATTTATTACTAAACAGGAACAAAATGCAAGGAACAAAAATAAAATTGGGTTGCCTCCCAACAAGCGCTTTTCTTTAAAGCCTTTTTAGCTAGGCATTAATAATTTTAATGATGCTCACATGAAAGACAAGGATTGAAGCGCAAAGAGAGCATCATAAAACACGTGAAAAACACATCTAAGTCTAACATACTTCCTATGCATAGGCATTTTGTAAGCAAACAAATTTTCAAGGCAAGCAAAAACTAGCATATGCAAGGAAGAAGAAAGAGATGATAGGATTCTCAACATGAAGAGAGGTAATTTAGTAACATGAAAATTTCTACAACAATATTTTCCTCTCTCATAATAATTACATGTGGGAGCATACTCAGATTCAACAATATAGCTATCACATAACATATTCTCTAGATGATCCAAATGCATGAAAAGTTGACACTCTTCCAAAATAGTGGGATTATCATTAACTAAATTCATGACCTCTCCAAACCCACTTTTATGAAAAATACCATAAGATTGAACATTCTCCAAATATGTGGGATCTAAAGTTGACACTCTTCCAAACCCACTTTCAATATTATTGCAAACACTATTATCAATCTCATATTCATCATGGGGCTTAAATAAATTTCAAGATCATAAGAAGAACCACCCCAATCATGATCATTGCAACAAGTAGTAGACATAGCAAAACTAGCATCCCCAAGCTTAGGGCTTTGCATATTATTAGCACAATTGACATCAAGAGAATTTATAGTAAAATCATTACAATCATGCTTTTTATTCAAGTAGCTATCGTGAATCACTTTATAAATTTCTTCTTTCAACACTTCATCACAATTTTTAGATTCACGAATTTCAAGCAAAACCTCATAAAGATAATCTAGTGCACTCACATCATTAGAAATTGGTTCATCATAATTGGATCTCTTAAAAAGATTAGCAAGTGGATGAGGATCCATAAACTTTTAGCAAGCGAAGATGCAAGCAAAAGGAAGGCACATGGTAACACAAGCAAACAAAAGATCGAACAAAAGAAGGGCGAAGAAAAGGCAAATATTTTTGTCGTGGAATTGTCACGGCAGATGTCCTCGAGCTAGGACTTAGTCGTGGAGCCATCGCAGCTAGGAAGCTTGAAGGGGTTAAACGGGACAAGGAACACGAGGGTTTATACTGGTTCGGCCCCTTACGGTGAAGGTAAAAGCCTACGTCCAGTTTGAGGTGGTATTGATTAGGGTTTCGATGACCAGGGAGCTTAACTGCTATGCCTGGCTCTCGACGAGATCTTTCTTGTCCTCAACCGCTGCCGGGTCGTCCCTTTATATAGGGAGGCTGACGCCCAGCAGCTCTCAGAGTCCCGGCCGGCTCATAAGAGTGTCCGGCTCGGACTCTCAACTATTCTTGCCTTACACTACAAGTTCTACCACAACAATGATTGCAACTACGGGCCTTAAGCCGTATCCGGGTCTTAAGCCCATCTCTGGCCCACCGTCTTCAAGCTTAGCGCTGGGCTTCTGGCAATGACCATATGAGTAACCCGGCCCCACCTGGCGGGTGACTCTAAGGTCTATATCCTCAACATTAGGCCCCAGATTGATTTGAGCCGGCTCATGTCAATCTTCAATTTTTTCGACAGAAAATCTCCGGCTTACAATCATGTGAAGGCCATAACCCGGCGTGACGTCATCCTCTGGACTCCGGGTAATCCGCCGTGACGTCATCTTCCATTAAGCCCGTTTTTTACTCCACCAGATCCGCAACGGATCTTATCTTTACTGCCATCCCGAAAATCGAGGCGTTTCGTGGGGAGATAACCACGCCATGGTCTCCTCGTTTCTTGCGCCCACTTTATGAGCTCGCCCTTATAAATAGACCGGCCCGACGGGCCTTCAGCCACTTCTCTCTTCTTCGTCTTCTTCCTCTTGCCACTGCTCCCCTGCTCGAGTTCTGCTGCTGCCGCCGCCGCGGGTCTTCTCGCCGTCACCAACTCAGGCCGCTGCATCACCCTGATTTGACCAGAGAAACGCGACGACCTCCGCGACTCTCCAACCCCTGTAAGTCCTGCTTGCTCTGTAGAACAGATATGCCGTAGGGTTCATCCGTGTTCTTCGTGTTCTTCGCTGTCACCTACGAGCCCCGGTAGTTTTTATTTTTACTGCCCTCTTTTGATCTTAACCCTGTGTAGAACTACTGCGGTAGCTGTTTTAGCACCCATTTCTCATGCAAGTAGACCTCCTTTTACTGCATAAGGCCTTGTTCAATGCTCAAGAACTCCCCTGCGTCTGCTTTTTAGGTCTAGAAATTTTTCTTTTGCCTGACCATTTTGATCCAAAATATTTACCGCAATGTGTGAAACCTGTTTTCACCATACTTAGTAAAAAACTGCCCTCATTGAATCATGGTGGTTTACATTTCCGGTTTAAAGAAAACACGCGCCGTAGAACCTTCCGACTTAAGGGAAGCCACGCGCCATAAAACTTTCCGGCTCATTTATAACAAGGCTGTAGACAATTTGAATTACCCTCAAGCACACCAGCGGCTTAGATAACCCGATGTACTTAGACATATATCATTAGTCCCCTCCATAAGCCGCCACCTTAAACCTTAACTTGTAAGTCTCCTCCGGCTCATTATTAAACCGGATATTTTTTCCTGTATAATAGGCTTCCAACAGTCACCATGCCTCCCAAAGCTCCTAAAGCCTCCATAACTTGCAACTGGATGAGGTCCAATGTCACCAATGAGACCTTAGCAGATTTTGTCAAGTCTGGATATCTGCCCAAGAAGGACGTCATGTCCTACCGTGCCCCCGACTCATCAGAGGAGAGACCACAGCCAAGGGACGGGGAGGTGGTCATTTTTGCGGATCACATGAGCCGGGGCTTTGCACCGCCCGGCTCAAAGTTTTTCAGAGATGTTCTGAATTTCTTCGATCTGCGGCCTCAGGACATAGGACCCAACTCAGTGTCCAATATCTGCAACTTCCAAGTGTTCTGCGAGGTTTACCTTGGAGAAGAACCCAGTCTGCTGCTCTTCAGAGAGCTTTTCTATTTAAACCGCCAGAACGAGTGTGCCAACGGGCCAAGTTTGGAGCTAGGCGGCATCTCCATCCAGCGGCGGAGGGACTGCCTTTTCCCTTACGCAGAGCCGCCCAGCCACCCCAAGGACTGGAATCTGACGTGGTTTTACTGCCAAGACACGTCGCCGGCTGATGAAAGTCCGTTGCCCGGCTTTCGCCCCTCGCGTCTGGAGCCGACTCACCCACTGTCAGACAAGCTGACTCAAGCGGAGCGCTAGCCTCTGCTCCCCACCATCAACAAGATCAAGGCTCTCCTGGGCAATGGTCTGAACGGAATCGATCTGGTCCGGGTCTGGATCTCGTGGCGGGTGATCCCATTGAGCCGCCGCCCCGGCTTAATGTGTGAGTACACGGGCCGAAAGGATGACCCCCAGAGACACAGCCGCAACGATCTTCCTGAAGATGTTGCAGAGGAGATGACCAAGGCTCTCTTGAACGAGAGCCTGGCAGACTGCGGAAGGACCGGGTTAGCCCCCTTCTGCAAGACCAATCCAGCCCCAGCGGTAAGCCGCTGATCTGAACATCTTCTTCTATATATAACTTTCATCTGAATCGTTTTAAGAAATCATCATTGTATTTTCCAGGCTGATGATAAGTTCTGGCGGGTCAAATATGACCATGAGGCGGCCAAGAAGGCCAGAAAGGCGAAGAAAGCCGCCAAGAAAGCCGCCCCTCGCAAGAAAGGAAACAGGCCTACTGCTTCAGAGCTGATGCAACTAAGCGACAGCTCCGAGTCAGAGGTAACCCCTGAGCCTGTAAGTCCTTGTTGTACTTTGTTGTTTATTTCTGTCCGCCTTATCAATACTTGTTCATCAATAGGACGACACCGGAGCAAGTAACCTGGTGGTTGAAGAGGTAACGACATTTTCCTCCGACTCGGAGCCCTTGCCCAGGCTGAAAATCCAAAGGGTAACCCGGAAAGTAAGCTTTTCACATCCTTTAGCTTATCAAGACCCTCAATTTATTTTGAAGCGACAGGTGCATGAGAGCCGGCGGCACACCCGGACCGACAAAAGCACCGACCTCTCCTCCGGGTTACTTGACGCATCGAGGAAACGCCGAACCGAGGTGATCTCAAAATTGTACCCTTTTCATCCTTTGGCAGGTGTTATACGTCAACCGCTCAACTCTTCTGACTCAAATTATCAGGAAACTTCCCCCTCTTCTGGCGACTCTATGTAGTCAAGCCTGCCGGCTTTCAAGACCGTGCCCGGGTAATGATAATTATCTCATGTTGTACTTTGTCTTCACTTACCCTATTGTGCTTAACCTTTCTGTCCTTTCAGTGCCCAGGCCAAGATCACCAAGAGGGCGAAGAAGTCCAAGCCGGTCGATGAGCCGGACTTGCCTGAGCCAGAGGCAGCCGCTCAAGAGCCGCCAGCTACCTCTGCACCTGAGGCCGCTGCCCCAACCACCAAGGCAACTACAGAAGCTTCTGTTAACCGGAGGCCTCCAGCTCGGCTCAACCAGTAGATGACCCGGACGTGGTAATTACCCGGACGGAGTTTGTTGAGCCGGGGAGACCTACCGCGCTGGCCAAGTGCTCCGCCAAAGGGGAGCGGCTAGAGTCCCGCCGGGTTAACCTGGACCTCACTGACTACTCCAACTTGAACATTGGAGAGATTGTCTCCGGCTTCGTCAGCCAAGTGCACAAGAGCCGGGACGCAGAGATTGCCATGGTGAACCAGATCCAGCAGAAAGCTGAGGTATTATTCTTCTGTCGTCTTACTTACTGCTTAGTTACCTTTACCATGCTAGCCCCAAGGTCGACGACTTATGATTGAGTATGTTGTAGACTTAGGTTCCGGCTTACTCCATTGAACCGGCAATGTGTAGATAGAAACGTTCAATATGCATTAGCCCCCAAGTGCCAAGTGTCTTTGCTTGGAAAACGCTTGGGACTTTTAAATTTGTATAGTAACTGTTCATGCCATAACCCGGAAATTTATACAGGCTGCTGGCAAGAAGCTTGAGGCTGACCTCGCTGATCTCAAGAACCGGCTGAAGATGCAAGAGATGGAGACCCGGAAGGCAAATGCCAAGTTTGTGTCCAGCATCGCCGCGCAAGAGAAGCTGAAGACGGAGTTTGACGCTGAGCGGAAGGCGTGGGCCGAAGAAAAGGCCGCATTGGTGAACCGGGCTGAACAGGCGGAGAAGGCTCTCTCCGAGAAGACCGCCGAGCTCTCCGGCCTAAATCGCCAAGTGTCCCAGATGGTGGCCGCAATCTTCGGTAAGTCGTCTCACCGGCTTTCATCAAGTTTAGAATTTTATATCTCATAAGTCATCCTTGTCGGCGGCTTATCTTATTCTGTTAAACAGGTCCCAGAAGTGCCAACCTCAACCAGAGTGAGGTAACCAAGCTGAAGGCCATGTACACCCTGGTGGAGCAGCTCTACACAGGGTCACAGCGTGCCTTGGCTATGGTGGCCCTATCCAACGAGGTGCCGACTCACCTGGCGGAAGTCCTTCGCCGGCTCGCCGTTCTGCCTCAACGGATCCAAGAGCTGCGACGGGCCTCTGCAAGAGCCGGAGCAATCGCTGCGCTGAGCCGGGCCAAGGCGTTCCTGCCAGAGTTAGACCCGGCGGACATCGCCCTTGGCTATCCAAGCCTGAAGGAAGACGGCACCGCCTTCGATCAGAAGGACTTCGCAGCTTGCGTGAAGGCCGTATGCCCGGTGGCCACTCTGATTGGCAATGATACAGATCTGTCTAAGTATCAGCCGGGCTACGATGCAGAAAATCAGAGGATCCCTACTCCGCGCTATGAAGCCCTCAACTTGATCCCGCCGGCTCGTCAGCACACCTTCGCCCCGGAGATTGATCCGGCCGGGTTAATTGACGAGGAAGCCCAATTCGAAGCTCTCAGCGGCATCGACTGGAAGTCATCAACCTTCGAGGTCTTGGGATCAGCCGGAGGAGAAGAGAGGAACGAGCCGGAGACTTCAACCCAGCAAGCGTCATAACTCGGCTGGCGGCTTATAAAACAATGCCTCACCCTTTTGGACTCAATGAGTCTTGTAATAGAGTAGGACCAATACTTTATCTTTGCCGTGCCATCGTGCATGCCTTGAATGCTGAAGTCTGTTGAAGTTGTCTCCTTTATGTTTCTCCTGGTCGTAATCAATCATTTGTTTTCCTTAATCTCAAAATAGTTGCCTTTAACTATCCTGCAGAGAAGGACAAATCACAAGTCTCGAGGCGGCTTACCACCCTGAGAATCATAAGTTTTAGATATATAACCCGGAATATGAATCAAAAAGGACTGGTCTTCAATTATATCCTTAATACAGCCGTAATAACATACTTAGCGGCCTGCAAGCATACTTCCGGCTTAAATAACCCGGGTAGTAAGGTTGGTACCTCAATTCCGGTTTACCTGTCTTAATAACACCCATCGTGTTCAGCTAATACTGTAAACCAAAGTTAAGCCGGCAAAGCGAGATCCGGCCGTACACACTTTGAAATGATCAGAAGAAACTTACTATGAAGCAGAAGAACTTAGGGGCTTCCGGTTCGAATACGACCAGAGACCCGGCCCAAAGGGGTTATGCTAAGATTCGAATACGATCATATAGCCCCCAGTGGGTGTGGCGATGCCAATCAAGAGGGTACCGACAGCTATGTTCTCTTTGGTTCGAATACGACCCATGTTTGAACAGGAAGCCCCCAAGTGATTTTAAGAATTGTTTAACGACGCTGATTCGAATACGATCCACGTCGGTTCCCAAAGGGGTTAAACTATGATTGAAATATGATCAAAGAAAACTCCCCAATGAGCTCGGCACTTTGCCAATCAAATGGGTATCGACAGCTATGTTCTCTTTGGTTCGAATACGACCCATGTTTGAACAGGAAGCCCCCAAGTGACCTTATTGCTTACGGCTAGATTCGAATACGATCATAAGCCGGATCCTCCTTTAAGTCATCATGTAATCTTGCAATGAAAACAACACGTGCATATTTGGAGGAGAAAAAAGGACAGAGGTCCTGCTTTATTGCTTATCATAATATATACATGGCTGATAGAAATATGTACAATATGAGAGCCGGTGGCTCAAGTGTAGTAAGGCCGAAGCTGAGCTATGTTCCACGGCCGACGGGTCTCCTCCTCCGACTTACGTGAATCTTTATGCTCCCGAATGTCAATGAGGTAATATGACCCGTTGTGCAAATTCTTGCTGACCACAAAGGGCCCTTCCCAAGGCGGGGATAGCTTGTGCACATCGGTTTGATCTTGGATGAGCCAGAGCACAAGATCGCCTTCCTGGAAGACCCGGGATTTAACCCGGCGACTATGATAACGGCGCAGGTCTTGTTGGTAAATCGCTGAGCGAGCTGCTGGCACATCACGTTGTTCGTCCAACAAGTCAAGAGCGTCTTGGCATGCCTGTGCATTGTCCGTCTCAACATAAGCCGCCACTCGAGGTGAGTCATGACGGACGTCACTGGGGAGGACTGCTTCTGCCCCATAAACCATGAAGAAAGGCGTGAAGCCTGTAGACCTGTTAGGAGTAGTGTTGATGCTCCATAACACGGAGGGCAACTCCTCCACCCAACAACCCGGCGTCCGTTGCAAAGGGACCAAAAGCCGGGGCTTGATGCCCTTCAGAATCTCTTGATTAGCTCTCTCAGCTTGACCATTGGATTGAGGATGAGCAACTGAGGAAACGTCAAGTCGGATATGCTCTCGTTGACAAAACTCTTCCATGGCGCCTTTGGATAGATTGGTGCCATTGTCAGTTATAATGCTGTGCGGAAAGCCAAAGCGAAAAATCACCTTTTTCATAAATTGAACCGCCGTGGCTGCATCGCACTTGCTAACTGGCTCAGCTTCCACCCACTTTGTGAATTTGTCAACTGCCACCAAGAGGTGGGTCTTCTTATCCTTGGACCTTTTAAAAGGCCCAACCATATCAAGCCCCCAGACCGCAAAGGGCCAAGTGATTGGGATCATCCTCAGCTCCTGAGCCGGCACATGAGCCCGTCGTGAGAACCTCTGGCAACCATCACATTTACTGACCAAGTCCTCTGCATCAGCATGAGCCGTCAACCAATAAAAACCATTGCGAAAAGCCTTGGCCACAAGAGACTTTGAGCCGGCGTGATGGCCACAATCCCCTTCATGAATCTCACGCAAGATCTCTTGACCTTCCTCAGGGGAGACACAACGCTGAAACGCCCCTGTAACACTGCGATGATGCAACTCGCCATTGATTACAATCATTGACTTAGCCCGCCGGGTTATTTGTCTGGCCAAAGTTTCATCCTCAGGCAACTCACCCCGGGTCATGTAAGCCAAATAGGGCATTGTCCAGTCCGGTATGATGTGGAGAGCCGCCACCAGTCGTGCCTCCGGGTCAGGGACAGCCAAGTCTTCCTCTGTAGGCAGCTTAACAGAAGGATTATACAGGACATCCAGGAAAGTATTAGGTGGCACCGGCTTTCGCTGAGAGCCTAGCCGGCTTAGAGCATCAGCCGCCTCGTTCTTTCTGCGATCAATGTGCTCTACTTGGTAGCCCTGAAAGTGCCCAGCAATGGCATCAACTTCGCGGCGATAAGCCGCCATGAGAGGGTCCTTAGAGTCCCACTTGCCTGATACTTGTTGAGCCACCAAGTCTGAGTCACCGAAACACCTTACCCGGCTCAAGCTCATCTCCTTAGCCATCCGAAGACCGTGGAGCAAGGCCTCGTACTCAGCCGCATTGTTAGTGCAAGGAAACATCAACTATAACACATAATGGAACTTGTCACCTTTAGGGGAAGCCAATACAACTCCAGCCCCCGAGCCCTCCAACTGCCTGGACCCATCGAAGTGAATAGTCCAATATGTGTTATCCGGCTTTTGCTCGGGCACTTGTGACTCTGTCCAATCATTGATGAAATCCACCAAGGCCTGAGATTTAACAGCAGTGCGTGGCACATATTTGAGACCATGAGGTCCTAGCTCTATAGCCCACTTAGCCACTCTCCCTGTGGCCTCTCTGTTTTGAATGATATCACCAAGAGGGGCAGAACTGACCACAGTGATGGGATGACCCTGGAAATAATGCTTAAGTTTCCGGCTCGCCATGAACACACCGTAAACAAGCTTCTGCCAATGCGGAAACCGCTGTTTGGACTCGATGAGCACTTCGTTGACATAATAAACCGGCCGCTGAACCGGATGCTCCTTACCCTCTTCCTTGCGCTCCACCACCATAGCCACACTGACGGCTCGTGTGTTCGCCGCCACGTATAACAATAAGGGCTCCTTATCAACTGGAGTAGCAAGGACTGGAGGCTCTGCCAGCTGCTTCTGCAAATCCTCAAAGGCAGTATTAGCTGCATCATTCTAGACAAAGTTATCAGTTTTCTTCATCAACTGATATAATGGCATGGCCTTCTCACCCAAGCGGCTTATGAACCGGCTTAAAGCAGCGATGCGACCCGCCAAGCGCTGAACGTCATTTATACACGCCGGTTTAGCCAGGGAGGTGATGGCCTTGATCTTCTCCAGGTTAGCTTCAATGCCTCTGTCAGAAACCAAAAAACCCAAGAGTTTGCCTGCAGGAACACCAAAAACACACTTGGTCGGGTTAAGCATCATCTTGTAGACCCGGAGATTATCAAAGGTCTCCCTCAAATCATCTATCAGGGTTTCCTCCTTTATGGATTTAACCACAATATCGTCCACATAAGCATGAACATTGCGCCCAATCTGATTATGAAGACAGTTCTGCACACAACGCTGATAAGTCGCCTGTGCACACTTGAGTCCAAAGGGCATAGACACATAGCAGAAAGCTCCAAAGGGAGTGATGAACGTCGTCTTCCCCTGGTCTTTAACTGCCATTTTGATCTGGTGATATTCGGAATAAGCATCCAAGAAACTTAAGCGCGCACAACCAGCCGTAGCATCTATAATTTGATCAATACGGGGAAGGGCAAAAGGATCAGCCGGACACGCCTTGTTTAAGTCCGTGTAGTCCACACACATCCGCCAAGTGCCGTTCTTCTTGAGTATGAGCACCGGGTTAGCTAACCATTCTGGGTGAAAGACTTCAACAATAAACCCGGCCGCCAAGAGCCGGGCCACCTCTTCACCAATAGCTTTCCGCCTCTCTTCATTAAACCGCCGAAGGAACTGCCTGACCGGCTTAAATTTCGGATCAACATTGAGAGTGTGCTCAGCGAGTTCTCTAGGTACACCTGGCATGTCAGAAGGTTTCCATGCGAAGATGTCCCTATTCTCACGGATGAACTCGATGAGCGCGCTTTCCTATTTTGGATCCAGATTGGCACTGATGCTAAACTGTTGACATGAATCTCCTGGAACAAAATCAACAAGCTTAGTTTCATCAGCCGACTTAAATTTCATCGCCGGCTCATTCTCCGTAGTCGGCTTTTTCAGAGAGGTCATATCTGTTGGGTCAACATTGTCTTTGTAAAACTTCAACTCCTCTGTTGCACAAACAGATTCTGCATAAGCCGCATCGCCTTCCTCACACTCCAGAGCCACTTTCCGGTTGCCGTGAACCGTAATGGTCCCATTGTGACCCGGAATCTTGAGCTGTAAGTACACATAACACGGCCGTGCCATGAATTTGGCGTAAGCCGGCCGTCCAAATATAGCATGGTATGGACTTCTTATCTTGACCACCTCAAAGGTCAATTTCTCCACCCTGTAGTTGTTCTCATCTCCAAAGGCCACTTCCAACTCAATCTTGCCGACTGGATAAGCCGACTTACCAGGTACCACACCGTGGAAAATAGTGTTGGACTGGCTGAGGTTCTTATCAATCAGCCCCATACGACGGAATGTCTCATAATAGAGGATGTTGATGCTGCTGCCTCCGTCCATGAGCACCTTAGTGAACTTATATCCTCCCACCTGAGGAGCCACCACCAGGGCCAAGTGACCCGGATTATCCACCCGTGGAGGGTGATCCTCCCTGCTCCACACTATAGGCTACTCAGACCACCGCAAGTAGCGTGGAACCGCCGGCTCAACAGCATTCACAGCCCTCTTATGAAGTTTCTGATCTCGCTTGCACAGACTAGTGGTAAACACATGATACTGTCCACCGCTAAGCTGCTTTGGATTGGTCTGATAACCCCCCTGCTGCTGTTGATGACCCTGGCCAGACTGCTGGTTAAAGCCCCCTTGACCGTTCTGAGGATTAGAATTTGAGCCGCCACCCAGGCCATGAAAGTCGTCGGCGCCTGAGCCGCCGCCCGGGCCGTTGTAATTCTTGAAGGCCTTCATGATTGCAAAATCCTTCCATAGATGAGTCGCTGGCTTCTCTCTAGAACCATGCCTTGGACAAGGCTCATTCAACAGTTGCTCCAGCGTCGGGCCTGACCCGCCGCCTCGGGGAGGGGCCCTCCCCTTGCGTCACTGGTTATTACCTTGTGAGCTGGCGTTGGCTACAAACTCTAGGCTGCCATCAGCCTTGCGCTTGCCTCCTCCTTGGTTACCCGGGTTATGCTGAGGACCCTTGCCATTGCCATTCTTCTTTCCCTTCCCTGCCCTTTCATCATCTGAAGGGGGATCCTTGGTACCATCAGAATCGGCGTACTTGACAAGAGCCGCCATTAGTGTACCCATATCATTGCAGTCGCGCTTAAGCCGCCCGAGTTTCATCTTCAGGGGCACGAAACGACAATTCTGTTCCAACATTAAGACTGCAGAGCCGGCATCCATCTTATCTGATGAATGTATGATCTCCTTGACCCGGCGAACTCAATGCGTCGTGGATTCACCCTCCTGCTGCTTACAGTTAGTCAAATCCACAATTGACATAGACTGCCTACAGGTATCCTTGAAGTTTTGGATGAACCGGGCTTTCAGCTCAGCCCAAGACCCGATGGAATTCGGTGGTAGGTCTTTCAACCAAGTGCGGGCAGTCCCATCCAACATCATGGTGAAGTACTTGGCCATTGCCGCCTCACTGACCTCCAGTAGTTCCATGGCCACTCGTAACTCTCGATCCAGGCTGCGGGTTGTAAGTCAGCCATGTAATTGGGCACCTTCCTAGGGCCTTTGAAGTCCTTGGGTAGACGTTCATTGTGGATAGCTGGCACTAAGCAAGGGACACCCCCAGTCCTGTTAGGGATACCCACATCGACGGACGTCGTCGGATAAGCCGGGGGAGTCTGGTAAGCCGTCAACTGAGGCACCTGCTCCGCCTCTTGCCGCGCTCTGTCTTGGTCTGCTGCGTGAAAGGCTCCATTATGAGCCGGGCCATGGCCAGGGGGCGGGTCATGGCGTCGGACATGCCACCTCCGCATCATGCTGAGCTTGATCCGCCGGGTCAACCGCGGCGGTTAACAGGGCTGTCATCTTGTCCGTGAGATCCATCAGCACCTGAGCTGGCGAGGGCACCGGGTTTCCTGCTCTAGCAGCAGGGTTCTGAACAGGCTATGCACCGGCCATAAAGACCCCAACCTGACTTGGCGGCTCAAACGGGTCCGGAATACTGTCACCATCGGAACAACCCATGAGCCTGCCATCTTGAAGTTGATACAACGAGTTTGACTCATTGGTGGACGACTCGCCGTCAGAGCCGGCGGCCGTCTCATCACCAGATCCAGATCGATCAGAGAGCCCTCCATGGATGCATCCCACAAAGGCATGCCTTACGATAGGCCGGGTCCGGGCGGGTCGTGCACGCTGAGCCGTCTCGATGAGATCGGCGCAGAGATCCGGCTCAGGGCCCGGCTCACCGATCTTGCCAATGAAAACATGAATTCCGCCGAAGGGGACCCGGTACCCGTACTCAATTGAGCCGGCGTCGGGGCCCCATTTGCATCGTCGATGTAGAGCTTGCCGCGACGACTCTTGGTCATCCGGCCCACAGCGTATCCCTTGAGCCCTTCGAAGCTGCCCTTCAAGAACTCAAATCCACCGTGCGCTGGCCCCACGGTGGGCGCCAACTGTCGTGGAATTGTCACGGCAGATGTCCTCGAGCTAGGACTTAGTCGTGGAGCCATCGCAGCTAGGAAGCTTGAAGGGGTTAAACGGGACAAGGAACACGAGGGTTTATACTGGTTCGGCCCCTTATGGTGAAGGTAAAAGCCTACGTCCAGTTTGAGGTGGTATTGATTAGGGTTTCGATGACCAGGGAGCTTAACTGCTATGCCTGGCTCTCGACGAGATCTTTCTTGTCCTCAACCGCTGCCGGGTCGTCCCTTTATATAGGGAGGCTGACGCCCAGCAGCTCTCAGAGTCCCAGCCGGATCATAAGAGTGTCCGGCTCGGACTCTCAACTATTCTTGCCTTACACTACAAGTTCTACCATAACAATGATTGCAAATACGGGCCTTAAGCCGTATCCGGGTCTTAAGCCCATCTCTGGCCCTCCGTCTTCAAGCTTAGCGCCGGGCTTCTGGCAATGACCATATGAGTAACCCGGCCCCACCTGGAGGGTGAATCTAAGGTCTATATCCTCAACACTTTTCGAAAATTGTTTTAGAAGTGGGGAGAGGAAATCGAGAGGCGAATGGCAAATAATGTAATGCGAGGGATGAGAGTTTATGATGGGTACTTGGTATGTCTTGGCTTGCGTAAATCTCCCCGGCAATGGCACCAGAAATCCATCTTGCTACCTCTTGAGCATGCGTTGGTTTTACCTTGAAGAGGAAAGGGTGATGCAGCAAAGTAGTCTAAGTATTTCGCTCAGTTCTTGAGAACCAATGTATCAATCCAGTAGGAGACTACACGCAAGTCGCCTAGTACCTGCACAAACAATCAAGAACCTTGCAACCAATGCAATAAAGGGGTTGTCATTCCCTTCACGGCCACTTGCAAAAGTGAGATCTGATAAACATAATAAGATAAATATTTTTGGTATTTTTGTTGTATAGATTGGAAAATAAAGATTGCAAAATAAATAGTAAACTAGAATTATAGATCGGAAACTTATATGATGTAAAGTAGACTCGGGGCCATAGGTTTCACTAGTGGCTTCTCTCATGATAGCATATATTATGGTGGGTGAACAAATTACTCCCGAGCAATTGATAGAAAAGCGCATAGTTATGATGATATCTAAGGCAATGATCATCAATATAGGCATCACGTCCGTGTCAAGTAGACCGAAACGATTCTGCGTCTACTACTATTACTCCCACATCGACCGCTATCCAGCATGCATCTAGAGTATTAAGTTCATAAGAACGGAGTAACGCATTAACCAAGATGACATGATGTAGAGGGATAAACTCAAGCAATATGATATAAACCCCATCTTTTTATCCTCGATGGCAATAATACAATACGTGTCGGTTCACTTTCTGTCACTGGAATCGAGCACCGCAAGATTGAACCCAAAGCTAAGCACTTCTCCCATTGCAAGAAAGATCAATCTAGTAGGCCAAACTAAACCGATAATTCGAAGAGACTTGCAAAGATATAAAATCATGCATATAAGAATTCAGGGAAGAACCAAATAATATTCATAGATAATCAAGTTCATAAACCCACAATTCATCAAATGTCGGCAAACACACCGCAAAAGAGTATTACATCGAATAGATCTCCAAGAACATCGAGGAGAACTTTGTATTGAGAACCAAAGAGAGAGAAGAAGCCATCTAGCTAATAACTATGGACCCGAAGGTCTGTGGTAAACTACTCACACATCATCGGAGAGGCTATGGTGTTGATGTAGAAGCCCTCCGTGATCGAATCCCCCTCCGGCAGATCACCAGAAAAGGCCCCAAGATGGGATCTCACGGGTACAGAAGGTTGCGGCGGTGGAAAAGTGGTTTCGTGGCTCTCCTGGATGTTTTCAGGGTATAAGAGTATATATAGGCGAAAGAAGTAGGTCGGTGGAGCTACGAGGGGCCCACGAGGGTGGGGGGCGCGCCCTCCTGCCTCGTGGCCACCTCGTTGCGTCTCTGACTCCCACTCCAAACCTCCTAGATTGCGTTTGTTCCAAGAAAGATCCTCGCGAAGGTTTCGTTCCGTTTGGATTCCGTTTGATATTCTTTTTCTGCGAAACACTGAAATAGGCAAAAAATAGCAATTTGCACTAGGCCTTCGGTTAATAGGTTAGTTCCAAAAATAATATAAAAGAGCATATTCAAGCCCATTAAACATTCAAAACAGATAATATAATAGCATGGAACAATCAAAAATTATAGATACATTGGAGACGTATCACACCTACCAAAATAATAATAGCTTGGAAGATCCCTCATCAAACAAAAACATGCTATGTGCGGCAGGGACTGTTCAAATTAGTGTCTTTTAATTAGTACAGGCACGATCCGAGAGCAAATGTGGTGCACTGTTCATTTACTACTAGATATTTTCCTGTTAAAATATCATGCATGGAATCACAACTTCCAATGGCGGCAGCATCAACAAGTGAGACCTTTTCTTCCATCTTTTCGTGATGCACAACAAAAACAACAAATATGGCATTACCTTCTTGAGCAGCAGTAACAATGGTATTACCACAGAGAGGCATGGGTGTGTCATCCTCCCTCCCTTTAAGTGAAATTGTCCTTGGTTTCGATTAAGTCTTTATAGGAACAACGTGGTCTGCAGATTGTACGTGTGCCAAAGAAATATTAGCAGCTTCCTTTTCCTTCTTTGCTTCTCCTTGCTCCTTCATCTTGTGTTGTCGTTCTTTTCTCCAACTCTTGAACAAGTTCTTCTCCATGGCCATGAGAACATATTTTGTTTATGTTCAATATTGTAAGTGTTGGCGAGATAGTCATGTCTAGCATTATGGTTCTTGTACCACGACTCTCCCAGCAGCATATGACATGAGACCTTCTGTATCGGAATTACCTCACACAAAACTTCACAAGAAAATTTCCCGACTGAAAACAGTACCATAGTTTGGTGCGCAATGTCGAACTTGTCATAGTACCTACTCAATGAGTATGGTCGTGGATGTGGTGCTGTTGATAGTTGCAGCTTCTCCACCATGTCAATGCCGACCGTGTTGATCGAACTGTCGTACTTGATCGTCATGGCACAAACTTTCTCTCCCACTTTACAGTAGGTGTGAAAAAGTTCGGCACCATAGCCTTTCTCCTCCAGCAAAAAGTCACTAGATAGCTTCAACTAGCTCCTCCTTGGTGACGACGCGCCGGCCGTCTCCTCCGAACTGCCATGAGAAACGTCTGTCTCTGATACGACTTGATGTGGGGCGAACCTCGAGGCGAGGGTCGGTTCATTGCTGGCCCGATCTTTCATGGCACAAACCTCCATCGCAACAAGTAATCATAGCAGTTTTACAATGATGTTCGCAAATCCCGCGAAAACAACACACCAACCCCTCGATCTGAAGGAATAACATGGATCAACCATACAAGCTCAGTTTGTAATCTCCTACATGCCGCATCCAGAAACTCACATGCCAGTAGATATTTTTGTCAAGATTTCTCTAAACTCAATAATGGCCGATGGCCGGAGCACACGATAGTGTCTAATTCATCATAAAATAACCTTTCATACAACGATGCACTACCCTGGCTATTTATAGTGCATAGCCGACCTGTGTCTAAGTTGACAAATAAACAACAGATCCTAGCAAAACAAAAATTAATCTAAACAACCTTGGACCCCTAGTTGATTACGTGCCTTACTTTGGAATGTAACCCTTAAAAATTGGACTATGCCTAATACTCTTAATATATTGCATTCCATGGTAGTTTGATCTGATCTGGTGGGCCCCATCCGGTGGAACACAAATAATGAAATTCCCACGTTAGAAGAGTCCTTGCTGTGTATGATCTTTGAATCTCTGGAGGACGTGATCTACCAAAATAATAATAGCTTGGAAGATCCCTCATCAAACAAAAACATGCTATGTGCGGCTGGGACTGTTGGAAGTAGTTTCTTTTAATTGGTACAGGCACGATCTGAGAGCAACCGTGGTGCACTAGTTCATCTACTGCTAGATGTTTTTCTGTTAAAATATCATGCATGGAATCACAAATTCCAATGGCGGCAACATCGACAAGTGAGACCTTTTCTTCCATCTTTTCCTGATGCACAACAACAACAAATATGGCATTATCTTCTTGAGCAGCATTAACAATGGTATTATCAGAGAGAGGCATGGGTGTATCATATGATGTGGAGCATCCCACGGTCATCCCCATGGACCTACCATCGTCTCCCCATTCCCCAAGCACCAAGTGGACCGATGAAAAGAGCACGTGCAAGAGCTATCGAGACCGAGGTGACATCTCTCCTTAATGAGCTTTCATATGAACAACCTGAGACGTGGCTACTACCTCAAGTGCAAATTCTATGCATGCTTAGGTATCAAGGAGATGACCTCGGAGACCCTCAGAATGAAGGCCAAGTCACCGTGGACACGAAGGAGAGAACACGACGGAAGGATACGCTGGAATGCTACAGCGGCCGGACATCCGGCCCACGGCTCGGACATCCGGCGCCTGAATACGCGGACGACCACAACAAGGCAGTGCCTGAAGAAGTTGCAGTGGCTGGACATCCGGTCCCTTCCCGTCGGACACTCGTCCCAAGCCCGGAAATCCGGACGAGGCCATCAGTACCACAACCAGCTCAAGGCCGAACACTCGGCGCCCCCTGAAGCCCCGAACATCCGGCACCTGCGCATGCATAGCCAGGCCAGAGGCCCATGTACCCCCTCTACTCCTCTCTTTTCTCGTGGAACACTATATATAGACCCCCTCCTCCATCTTGCTAGGGTTAGCAAAGGTTTAGTTCATTTGAGATTGAGTTTTGCTCATCCACTACCACTCTCCCATGGAGATCAAGGCCTCTAGCTGAGAAGACCCCCTAGTGGATTCAAGACCCCTACTAGGGAAGATCCTCTTGGATATCAAGAACTCAATTCCTCGTAGGATTGGGATGAACTAGTTCCTATTTTGCCATCTTATGCTGGATTTGGACCTTGGTATCCCCTTATGTGTATGTGGATTTACCACATGTGTGATTGGATCTTTGTCAATTGAGTGTTCTTCTTGTGTTCTTCTCTTGATTTGCCTCTTTCCCCACCTCCAAGTGTGAAAAAATCATGAACAAGGGTTCCACCCTACATCACCCACTTTGGGATATGGCCCAAGGTAATCGGCATCAAGCCGCACAATAGCGGCTCCAGGCTCGCTGACTGTGGAGGGGCCATGATAAGCAAGATACCCAAGGTCACCTGGCCGACAGGGACTTTCAGCGAGACCCTGAAGCTCCAAGTCGACTTGAATGGTTTTTGTGTCCGACGCCGAGGAAGCCCTGACTTTTTCGGCCTAACCATCGAAAAGACTGTTCTCCCGCAATGCCAAGAACGTTGCCGGAGTTGGTGAGGAGGTAAAGGTGCTCCAAGTCGGCTCAAAGCTATGGTGGACTCATGGGTTACCTTGACGGATGTGGTCCATGTGATGCTCCTTCGTCGCGCCCTTCCTCTCCAGATCCAAGCTGCTCCAAGGTGGAGATTCAAGCCCGGTAAGGAAGTTGTGCTTAGCAGGATTTACCAAGGAACCAACCTTGGCGGGATGTGGAAGCTCCTCTTCAGGACGAAGAAGGATGAGACCACCCCATGAGCCGATTATTTGGGCTACAACCTCGCAAACAAGGCTCCCGAAGTGATTCTCCTGACTACTGGTCTATAGTATTTACTCTCCTACCACTGTTTTCATAACCAAGTGGTTGAATTTTACTTCTCCATTCATAGGAATGGCGCATGCATGTCAGGAAAATGCAGGCCCTACCCCCTTGCCGCAAGACCCTAGGACTCCCGAGCTCGAGAAGTTCCTAACACTTCAACAAAAAGGGTCAAATGTTCAGCTCATTAGTCCCGATTTGTATTTAAGCCGACACTAATGTGACTAGTAGTGCCGGTTCCAACGGCTAGGCGGGCCGCTCTCATTAGTACCGGTTCGTGCCGAACTTTTAGCACCGGTTCGTGCCACGAACCGGTAGTAAAGAGAGTGGTGGCAGGATGTTGTCAGACTGGGCCCCTCCAGCACCTTTAGTACCGGTTCTTGCCACGAACCGGTACTAAAGGTCGTCCTATATAAACCCTTCGTCCACCCGCGATCGAGCTTGCTCTATTTTCCCCTTTCCCCTCTCCTCTCTGTTCTTCCCCTCTACCTCGAGCTCATCACACATTTTGCCCAAATTTTGTCAAGATTTGAAGGCCCCGATCCATTCAAGTGATCACAAAGGTAAGCAACTTTGTCCTTTCATCTCTCATTGCTAGATTAGCTCTTGCAATGCTTTATATAGTCATTAATTTGTGGGTTTTAGTAATTTGGGAGGAATTATATGTGGCAGTTTATTTGATTTATATGCAATCTGAGCTCAAAATAACTCTTAGTTTGCATATGTAGGTGTGGTTTACTTAGTGCCTTCCCGTCTCCGTCCTAACCACCGTCGATCGTCCGCACCGTCCTATCGCCGGAACCACCTTGTGGTGAGCCTCTTGTTATTATCTTTTTATATAAAAAAATCATGTTTGTGTGATTTAGATATATAGTTACTTGTATAATTATCTTACCCGTACGTTGTTTGTTATACATAGTGCCATGGTTTTGATATCCGTCCCCGTCGGCCCTCGTCCGTGTTATGATTTGGATGTGGTATATTCTCTTTTAAAACTATTTGTTGCATTTCGTGTTCATGACAAATTATGCCCATCAAGTTGACATAGATATTTTTATCTAGGAGGTATGTGAACCGGAAATTCCAACCGACCCTATTGTCGAGAGGTTAAATTTAGTTGAAAGAGAAAACGAGTATTTGAAAGAAAAATTGAAAAGAATTGAGGCGGAGAAGATGGAATTAGAGTTGCATGTTGCCGATGTTGTCGATGATCACAAGATCAAGATGGAGAAACTGCGCTTGAAGATTAGAAAGATTAGAAAATATGCCATTGATTGTGAGGTTTGGTATCATTATGCTATTGGATCAATTGTTACCTTAGTTGCGATCTTGATCGCATTTGTTGTTGCATTTAAATGCTTTAGCTAGAGAGTTATTTGTATGTTGCATTTATGTGTTGTATGAACTTGTATTAATTTGGTCTTTTCGGTGTTGTGTAATGAACATGAGCCGGCAATGGATATACGATGACCGATGCTCTCCCTAGTTCATTAATGGCGTGCATACTTTTCTGACTGCGGCTGAGGCAAACAAGCGGGCAGATGGTTTTATGCCTTGTTCATGTGCTGGCTGTAAGAATGATCGGAATTACTCTAAGTTGAAAATCATTCACATCCACCTGTTTGAGTCCGGTTTCATGCCCCACTATAATGTTTGGACCAAGCACGGAGAAAGAGGGGTTATGATGGAAGGCAATGAAGAAGAAGAGGATGACGACAGCTATCCTAGCCATGGGTTCCCTTAATACGATGGTACAACAATGGGGGAAGAAGCTGAGCTGGCAATGCGGGAAAAAGCTGAGACGGCAATGCGGGAAGAAACTGAAGAAGAGGCATCAGATGAGCCCGCTGATGATCTAGGTCGGGCCATTGCCGATGCAAAGAGAAACTGCGCAAGTGAAAAGGAGAAGAAGAAGTTGCAGCGCATGTTAGAGGATCACAAGAAATTGTTGCACCCAAATTGCGAAGCTGACAAGAAAAAGCTGGGCACCACACTGGAATTGCTGCAATGGAAGGCGGAGAATGGTGTATCTGACAAGGGATTTGGAAAGTTGCTGGTAATGATAAAGAATATGCTTCCAAAGGACAACGAATTGCCCGAGGGTACGTACGAAGCAAAGAAGGCTGTCTGCCCTCTAGGGTTAGAGGAGCAGAAGATATATGCATGCCCTAATCACTGCATGCTCTACCGCGGTGAGTATGAGGATTTGAACGCGTGCCCGGTATGCGGTGCATTGCGCTATAAGATCAGCCGCGATGACCCTGGTGATGTCGAGGGCGAGTGCCCCAGGAAAAAGATTCCTGCCAAGGTGATGTGGTATGCTCCTATAATACCATAGTTGAAATGTTTCTTCTAAAACAAAGAGCATGCCAAGGCGATGCGATGGCATAGAGAACACCGTAAGAAAGACGGAAAGTTGAGAGTACCCGCTGACGGGTCGCAGTGGAGAAAAATCGAGAGAAAGTACAGGGAGGAGTTTGCAGGTGATGCAAGGAACGTATGGTTTGGTCTAAGTGCAGATGGCATTAATCCTTTTGGGAAGTAGAGCAGCAACCATAGCACATGGCCTGTGACTCTATGTATGTATAACCTTCCTCCTTGGTTGTGCATGAACTGGAAGTTCATTATGATGCCAGTGCTCATCCAAGGCCCTAAGCAACCCGACCACGACATTGATGTGTACCTAAGGCCATTAGTTGAAGAACTCTTACAGTTGTGGAATGGAACAGGTGTACGTGCCTGGGATGAGCACAAACAGGAAGAATTTGACCTAAAGGCGTTGCTGTTCGTGACCATCAATGATTGGCCTGCTCTCAGTAACCTTTCAGGACAGGCGAACAAGGGATACCGTGCATGCACGCACTGTTTGGATGATACCGACATTATATATTTGGATAATTGTAGGAAGAATGTGTACTTGGGACATCGTCGATTTCTTCCGAGCAGGCATCCCGTAAGAAATAAAGGCAAGCATTTCAAATGTGAGGCGGATCACCGGACGAAGCCTCGCCACCGTACTGGTGCTGATGTACATGATATGGTCAAGGATTTGAAGGTAGTCTTTGGAAAGGGTCCTGGCGGACAACCTGTTCTGAATGACGCTGACGAACGCACACCCATGTGGAAGAAGAAATATATATTTTGGGACCTGCCCTATTGGAAAGACTTAGAGGTCCCCTCCGCAATCGACGTGATGCACGTGACAAAGAATCTTTGTGTGACCCTGCTTGGCTTCTTGGGCGTGTATGGGAAGACAAAAGATACACCAGAGGCACGGGAGGACCAGAAACGTATGCACGGAAAAGACGGCATGCATCAGGGTCATGCCAGCTATGCTCTTACCAAAGAAGAGAAGGAAATCTTCTTTGAATGCCTGCTCAGTATGAAGGCACCATCTGGCTTCTCGACGAATATAAAGGGAATAATAAATATGGCAGAGAAAAAGTTCCAGAACCTAAAGTCTCATGACTGCCACGTGATTATGACGCAACTGCTTCCGGTTACATTGAGGGGGCTTCTACCAAAAATGTTCGATTAGCCATTGTGAAGCTATGTGCATTCCTCAATGCAATCTCTCAGAAGGTAATCGATCCAGAAATCATACCAAGGTTAGAGAATGATTTGGTGCAATGACTTGTCAGTTTCGAGTTGGTGTTCCCACTATCCTTCTTCAACATCATGACGCACGTCCTAGTTCACCTATGCGAAGAGATTAACGTTTTGGGTCATGTATTTCTACACAATATGTTCCCCTTTGAGAGGTTCATGGGAGTCTTAAAGAATGTTCATAACCGTGCTAGGCCAGAAGGAAGCATCTCCAAGGGCCATGAAAATGAGGAGGTCGTTGAGTTTTGTATTGACTTTATTCCTGACCTTAAGCCGATTGGTGTTCCTGAATCGTGGCATAAGGGAGACTGGACGGAAAAGGCACGCTAGGAGCGGATCAAATAATATGTATGGACGGGCATTCTCTCACTCAAGCACACTACACAGTTCTATAGAATTCCGCCTTGGTGGCTCCGTATATGGACGAACACAAGAATTTTCTACGCCCCAAACACCCGGAGCAGTCTGACGACTGGATTACACGTGAACAAACGGGAAATTTCGCCAGTTGGTTGCAGACACGTGCCATGCATGACGCCGCTATTGAAGATAACCTGTACTTGTTGTCCCAGTTACCATCTTCGAATATAATGACTTTCAAAGGGTACGAGATAAATGGGAATACATTTTACACGATCGCCCAAGATAAGAAGAGCACCAACCAAAACAGTGGTGTTCGCTTTGATGCAGCAACCAAGATGAGAAAGGAAACATATTATGGTTACATAGAGGACATATGGGAACTTGACTATGGACGTGGTTTGAAGGTCCCTTTGTTTCGGTGCAAATGGGTCAATATGACACGAGGCGGGGTAACGGAAGACCCACAGTACGGAATGACAACAGTGGATCTCAACAATCTTGCGTATGCAGACGAACCATTCATCCTAGCCAATGATGTGGCGCGGCTTTTCTATGTGAAGGACATGTCTACCAAGCCGAGAAAAAGAAAAGATAAGGATGCGAATGCATCATACGATGAGCCAAAGCGCCACATAGTTCTTTCAGGGAAAAGAAACATCGTGGGAGTGGATGAGAAGACAGACATGTCAGAAGATTATGAAAAGTTTGATGAAATTGCTCCATTCACAGTGAATATTGACCCGAGCATCCAGTTAAATGATGAAGATTGTCCATGGTTACGGCGCAAAGGGACACACGAGGGGAAAACTTTTCACACCCAAAGATCCCAGTCTGGGATGTGATCGGCTTCACTGTCATCACTTTCTTCTCTAGTGAGTTTTCGGACTTATATATCTGGAAAGTCCCGCTTCGAACTAACCGGAGGGAATCTTTGTAATAGTTAGGGTACTTATGTGTTTTGGCATTTGAAACGCGAAGAAATTTTATGTGCAAACAAATTCTTTCATGCATTTACTGATTTTTTCAGCTAAATGACCCTCAAATTGAAAAACACTTCAAATGAACTCTGAAAAGGTTGAAAGTTGGCATGGTATCATCATTGCACCCACATAGCATGTGCAAAATATTTATGACGGTTATGGCAAAAAATGGATGCACTTTGTGTACAAGATGGACAATCTCTTTCGAAGTATCAGGGTTTTAGATGAAAACTCATCTGTTACAAAGGCATTTCATTTTTTTACTTATTACAACTCCAGACATTTTGTCCGTTCAGTATGCACCATTCAAAGTCGCTTCATCAATTTTCAACCCTTTCTGACTTCATTTGCTATTTTTCATGCATTTGCTGATTTTTTCAGCTAAATGACCCAGAAATTGAAAAACACTTCAAATGAACTCTGAAAAGGTTGAAAGTTGGCATGGTATCATAATTCCACCCACATAGCATGTGCAAAAAAGTAGAGAGGGTTGCGGCAAAAACTGGATGCACTTCGTGTACAAAATGGACAATCTCTTTTGAAGTATCAGGGGTTCGGACGAAAACTCATCTGTTACAAAGGCATTTCATTTTTTAAATAACCTAAGTATTACCAAATTGAATATAATGATAAAACACACTAATTTTAAACATAAGAAAAAAGAATCACTGAAAAATCTATTTTTAAAGTTAAGTTATTCACAAACTAGTGATTCACACAAATTTCAAATAATTCAAATTTAAACTATTCAAATTTGAAAACTACCGGCACTAACAGAAAGTTTGTAATTTTTTGTACCCAAAGCAAAAATATTCACAAAGAAACTCTAAATACAGCAAAAAAACAACTAAAAAATAAATAAAAGAAAATAAATAAAGCAGAAAAGAAAAAAAAGAAGAAAAAACTAAATGAAAAAAGCCCGCCTACTGGGCCACAGCGGCCTGCATACGACTAGAAACCCAACCTCTAGTTGCGCCGGGATGCAAGCCCGCTAGCCCAGTAGGCCCAACAGGGCATCACAGCATAGGTAGGCCCAGAAGGCCTGCTTTACAGAGGAGCTCGAGACAGCAGCGGCGGCGGGGCTTATAAGCAGGTGCGAGCGCCCCTCGGCTAGCGAGGTGGGACTAAACTTCTGCGCCCCTCGCCTGGCAGCGCACCACCTTTAGTACCGGGTCGTGGCTCCAACCGATACTAAAGGGGGGGGGGTCTTTAGTACCGGTTGGAGCCACGACCCGATACTAAAGGGGTGTCGTTCCCGCCGCTTGGCCTGGCCAAATTTGACCTTTAGTACCGGTTGGTGGCTCTAACCGGTACTAAAGGTCATCCCTATATATACAACACTTACCAAAATTTCAGTTTTTTCTCCTCTGCTTCTTCGACCCCGTCGCCGTCGCCGCCCCGTCCCGCCTCCCCATCGACTCCGCGCCGCCCCCGTCCCCGTCGACTCCGCGCCGCCCCATCGCCATCGCCTTGGACCTCGCCTCGCCGTCGCCGTCGCCTCAACCTCGCCCGCGCTGTGAGCCCCTCTCCCCCCTCTCCTCCATCCAATCGAAGCCGCCGCGCCGCCGCACCGTAGGTGCACACACGCGCACATACACACACACAATTTTTCTGTTTTAGCTATAGATTTTTTCTGTTTTTAGTTTTTAGTTTTTAGTTTTTTTCTTCTGTTTTTTATACAAAGGTTTTAGATGAATTAATTAATTTGATACTGTTAGTTCTAGATATATTAATGTTATAGAAATGTTAGTTATATAGAAATGTTATAGAAATGTTAGTTATATATATGTTAGAAATTTTAGAAATGTTAGTTTTAGCTAGATGAATTAGATTAATTTCAAATTGTTAGGCGATGATCGATGTTTCTTTAGTTTCTTATAATTTTAGTTATGGAAATTTAGAATTTGCATATAAGAAATCACAATCCAATCATTTAAAAATGTTATTTTTGTGGCATATAGTATTTGTTCTCGACGATGCCCGGCCCGCATCCTCGCCGTCGACCCATTCGCGACGATGTCCTGCTTCAGAGGACCCATGCCCGGGACTGGGCTCCGCCGGGCTGGCACTGGGAGGTGCTACCTTCAGGGGCTCACCGCTTGGTGAGGAACCCGGCCCCGGGTCCCGTCGTCGACCCTGAGCTCCTTCGGTGGCGTTCGTGTGGGCCACTTTCGGTGCGGAGGGAGCCGGCCCCGCCGGAGGTGGTGCGTCGCCGTGTCAGGGAGGAGGACGAGCACATCCGTCGCTACATGGTTGCTATGGACGTCAGGTTCTCCAATACCTATCAGGTTCTTTGGGGAGATGACCGGAGCTATGATCCTGTGATGGTTCCTTCTCTTTGGGTGTCCACCGCCCGCGCCTCAGGAACCGTGAGTGGCCTAGATTATTTTGTAGTGTTCGATCTTTATTAGCTAGCTAGCTAGTGATGTCTTCGATATATAATATTCAAGATGATGTATTCGAGATTATATATATTATTCAAGACGATGTATTCGATATTATATATATTATTCGAGACGATGTATTCGAGATTATATATTATTCGAGACGATGTATTCGAGATTATATATTATACGAGACGATGCATATTATGTACTATGATTCAGTTTTTCCTTATTGATTGCATGCATGCATTGTAATTTCAATACTAAATTGTTTTATATTTCTTCTGGATTAGTTAAATAAAAGCTATGGCGGACAATACCGACAGAGAGGGAGAAGAGGCCCTGTTCGAGATCATACGCTGTCGGATCACGGGTTCCGGCAAAACCCTTAAGGTTTGAACTCTGGGGTGCACGCGAAGTTCTCCCCCTACTGATCCACGTTCTAGCTTGCTAAGATCTCTAGGGCTAACTCAACAAACTCACAACACAAGAGACACAAGATTTATACTGGTTCGGGCCACCGTTGTGGTGTAATACCCTACTCCAATGTGGTGGTGGTGGATTGCCTCTTGGGCTGATGACGAACAGTACAAGGGGAAGAACAGCCTCCTGAGGTTGAGGTGTTCTTGTGCTTGGTGTGTGGCTAAGGATCAGCTAAAGATCGGATGCTTGAGGCTTAGTTGTCCCTTGATCAGTTGATCAGTTACCTCCTACGGTGGTGGCTAGTCCTATTTATAGAGGCCCTGGTCCTTTCCCCAAATATTGAGCGGGAAGGGAGCCAACAATGGCCAATTTGAAAGGGGACACTAGTACAGCTTATCCTAACAAAAGCGGTCTTCGCCTGACAAAGGCTCTAGTGGTGATGCCGCCTTGGGCTCCATGGTGACCTCTGTCTTGCCGTCTTGCTGGTCTTGGTCTCGTTGCACCGATATGGAAACCTTTGCTTGACGCCTTGGTACTCCGCGCCTGCGCTTGCTTCCTTAGCACCAAAGGGGAAACAAGGACACTGCACGCGCTGGCACCCGCCTGGCGCCCGCCTTATCTTGATCGTCATGGCTCACGTCACGAGAACCTCGCGAGGTTTGCCTTGCCTTGATCTCTCCGCCCCTCTCGAGCCAACCTGGTGAGGCCGCTCCTGAGGAGGTCTTGTGTCGCCCGCCTCGCGAGGCTTGGCCCGTCGCGAGGGTCTTGAGCACCTTGTTGATGAAGATGGGCCGTACGGGCCCATGCACAGAGCCACGCTGTGGGCCGCATGCAGGCAAGTCTGGGGACCCCCGTTCCCAGAATATCGATAGTAGCCCCCGGGCCCAAGGCACGCTCGGGCTTGGCTTTGAGGCGAAGCCAAGGGCCAAGTGCAGAGCGCCGTGGGCCCCAAAAGCCCGCGGCCTTGGTCGACGCGTGGCGGTTGATGGGACGTGGTCGTCTCCGCTTCCCCACGCTGCCTCGACAACTGCCCGACCTGACAAAAAGGCTGGCTTGGACAGCGCTTGTCTCCACTGCTTCCCTTCGCCTTGCTCAGATCCCCTTTCTTGCGCCCTGCCTCTGAAATCTCCAGATCTGCTTCCATCCTCCTTCGCACCAGCGTCCAATGGCGCCGTGCAAGGTCAAGCCCTCCTCGTCGCCGGCTTGGTACGAACCAGCTCTTGACGCGCCCAATGTCTCGGAGAAGAACCTCGCCGCCACGTGCTTGCTGGCGGCGGGAGAGAGCAACGAGAGGGGGAAGACGGAGCTCCGGGTCGCCTCCGATGTGCCGGAGCCCGAGGGAAGCACCTTCTTCCCCTTCTTCACGAGCAGTATCACCGCAGGGTTGGGTCCCCCTTCTCCGACTTCTTCTATGAGGTCCTCGGCCATTACGGGCTGTAGGCGCTGCATCTTCATCCCAACTCCATCCTTCTCTTGTCCATCTCCGCCTACTATTGCGAGGCGTATCTGGGCGTGTTGCCGTCCGTGGCTCTGCTGCACCACTTCTTCTTCCTCCGCGTCAGCAAGGGCCATATCTCCGGGTGCGCCAATTTCATTGCGGCCGGCAAGGCCAACTTGATCTCGAACACCGGGAAGAAGGCCGACAACCTCAGGGCCAAATGGGTCATGATGGGCGCCAAGTGTGTCCACCCGCATTTGGCGTTGCCGACGGAGATGCCCCAGTCCGACAAGGGGTGGTCTTGCGCGAAGCTCACTGATGAGCGGGCGTCGTCAGTGTTGGAGTAGATGCAGACCGACTTGAAGCCGGGCAACGCGAGGGCGGCGAAGGTGACAGGGGCCATGCTCCTGAGGGAATTCCTGATGCTGTGCGTTGCTCCTCTTAAGGCGCGTGCGCGCCCCTTGTGGAGGCTTGGGGATGAAGAGGACAAGATTCGCCTGAGCCCGGAGGCCGTGCCTGATGATGAGCTTTCTGCAGTTTCGCGCCTCTTGGTAAGAGACAACCAAGAGTACCTGCCGAGTGCCTTCGTTAGCTTGTTCGGCCACAAGGACTGGGAGCAGATCGTGTGTCGGGTGGTTGGTGCGACATATGCCAAGGGATGGCTTATCATTGTGGGAGCCAATAAAACGTCGCCGGTGCCCGGAAACGGGATGAGGCGAAGACATGCACGCCGGCGGATCTTACCCAGGTTCGGGGCTCTCCGAGGAGATAACACCCCTAGTCCTGCTCTGCGGGGTCTCCGCGTGATCACTAGATCGAGAAAGGGTAGCTACAATCGCTCCTAGAGCTGTTTGGGATCAAGGGAGAAGAAGAACAAGGCTAGCTCTTGCTTCCCTCTATCTATGGTGTGTGTGCTATGCTTGGAAGCCAACCCTTTGCATGGGTGCTCCGGGGGGTTTATATAGGCCTACCCCCGGGGGTACAATGGTAATCCGGCTGGGCTCTGGTCCCAGCCGTCAGTGTCTATGGTCGCCGGCCTCTTCGCCGTCTGCTGGGTCCCGCCGGCTGCCGGCTACTTGGTCGACAGGCCGGCCCCACCGCCTAGGGTCTTGTCGGCGGCTGCTTACTGTAGCCGCGCCTCTGATGACGAGGGCTTTGTCGAGGTAAGCGTGGCTACAGTGGGCTGCCTCGGGGGCTCCCACTGTAGCCTTACCTCGTCTTGTCTCCTTATTGGGGCTCCTGCTTCGAGGAAGGGAGTAGCCGGCTTCTGGGGGCCGGCTATGCCCTTGGCCGACTGGGAGAGGCCGGGCCGTCTTCGCGCCTCTCTCTGGCTGAAGGGGCCCGCAGTCCTTGGGCCGTACAGGAGTCGGTCATGGATGACGTCGAGGCTGGCATGGCTACAGTGCCGAGCCGCACGGGAGACGGCCGTCCCGTACGGCCTCCTGTAGCCATGCCCGCCTCGGGCCTCGGGGGTAGTGGGCCGCACTGTGGCCACACCCCGTCTTGTCGCCGTTATGTGGGAGTGGCTTGGAGTGGTTGTGATCTCGGCCGGCTCTTTGGAGTCGGCGTCCTTCTTGGCCGGCTTCTTGGAGTCGGCCACCCCGTAGTCGTCCTGGGGAGGGGTCGCTGAGGCAGGGCCGCCTTCCGGGAGTCGGCTTCAGAGGTAGCCGGCCAGGGAAGGCGGCCCAATGCTTGGAGTGCTTGGAGGCCCGAAGGCCTGATAATTTTTCAGAAGAACCAGGGGTAGTCGGTTAGGCTACCCGTGGCTATTTCCTCCGACAGTAGTCCCCGAAGCTGATTGGGCTTCGAGGTGGAGTAGGGGTTGAGAAGCTCGATCAGCTTCCCATCTTAGCAAGCCGGCAGCTGGGAGCCGGCTTTGGTCAGGCGCGCCGCCTGAGTCGAAATCTTCCGGAGTCGGAGGGCGGGAGCCCGCCAGTCCGTGCATCGGGCCGCGGGCCGGAATGCCTGCCAGCCCACGCGCATGACGGGACGTCGCCGCAGGGAGGGGGCCCGCCACGTTCGCGCCCCGGCCCAGGCGCGGATCGTCTATATCCCGAAACCGCCCGCACGTCCCGTGCGGCAGTTTCGGCTCGCATTTACGCGCAATAATCGCGAGGCGTGGGGGGAGTGGGTGCAGTTAATCCCACGCCCCCCCACATTCGGCTTCTTCGGTCCTGCCGCGCGGGGCTATAAGTAGGGGGGTGGAGGGCGGCAGGCCCTCGCACGCTCCTCCTCCTTCCACCATCTTCCTCGCTCTCCCGCTCTCGCGACAGCGCCTCGCCGCCGCGCTCTCTACTGCGCATTCCTCCGCCGCCGCGCTAGTTTTCGCCATGCCTCCCGCCGTAGAGCAGCTCGGCGGGGATTGGGACGGCTCCAATGTGCACGAAGACCATGTCGAGTTTCTCCGCAACACGCGGCGGCTGCCCGGCGCGGACAAGGTGGAGGTCCGCCTCGCGCTGGCGGAGGAAATCAGGCCGGAGCCACGGGAAGGCGAGCGGGTGGTCTTCCGCTCGCACTTCTTGCGCGGCATCGGCCTTCCAGTGAGCGCCTTCTTCCGCTCCTGGCTCGAATTCCATCAGCTCCAGCCGCACCATCTCACCCCCAACGCGGTGGTGCTGCTGTCCGCCTTCGTCACCCTGTGCGAGGGCTACCTCGGCGTCCTCCCTACCCTTGAGCTCTGGGGGGAGCTCTTCCAGTCGAAACTGGGCACGCGCATGCGGGGCGTGCCCGCTCAGACTGGTGCCTTCATCGCGTCGCGGAGATCGGGCGCCGACAACCCCTTCCTCGTCATCCCGCTAATCCAATCGGTGAAGAAGTGGCAGAAGTCGTACTTCTACGTGCGGAACATCGCCCCACGGGGCGACTACATCAACCTGCCGGCTTACGTAGCCGGCCCACCGGCGGGCAGGCTGCCCCAGTGGTCCTTCCGGGCTATGACGCTGACGCAGGCTGGAAACGCCGCCATCGCCCGACTGCGGGTGATGGTTCAGTCGGAGGGCCTGACGGGGTCCGACCTTCTGGCCGCGTTCGTCACGCGCCGGGTTCTTCCGCTCCAGAGCCGGCCTCATCTGATCTGTCAGATGAGCGGCCAGCTCGATCCGAGCCGAATGTGCACCAAGGAGATGCCGCGCGAGGAGGTCGCCTACATGGTGAACTACCTTGCGAATTGCAAGATCTCCGAAGAGTGGCAATTCGGCAAGGAGCCATACAGCCGAGCCAATCCACCGCCCACGGTATGCCCTCCCTGTGTCTTCTTTTTCTCTCAACTTAGTTGCCGAGTTCCTCTTAGCCGACTCTAACTTAGTCGGTTTGCTTTTCGACAGAGCCCTCTGCTTTGGCCGGCCGGCGGGTCAGACTCGGAGCGCCGATTCGTCCCCGACCGGACCGAACACGATCAGGAGGACCCCGACCTGGCGGCAGCCGGTATGGAGGACGACGTCGAGCCGGGTGGTGGCCAAACCGGCGGCGAAGTAGGCGGCTCCGGGCTTAGTGCCACCTTTGACGACTGGCCGGACGACGATGAGGCCGAAGCCGTCCCGCGCCGCCAGCCGGCATCTGGACGCGGCGCGGGTTCCTCCGCCGTACCGCCTGCTCGGTGCGGAGGGCAGAAGCGTCGCGCCGCCCAGGGTCTGTTCGGCAGCCGAACGAAGAAGCCCAGAGGCGGGGCGGCAGCCACCAGGCAGGAGGAGGCGGCCGCGAAGGCGGCTCGCTTCCGCAAGGCGGTGAAGCAACCGCTGACCGTGTCGGCGTAAGTCCGAATTTTCCTTTGTTTACTCTCTTTCTTTCTTTTCCTTGGTGGTTCTTGAGCTCTTGTCTTCTCCTCCAATGATTAGGGCTCCGCTGTCGCTTGAGCGGGCGGCTGCCGGCTCCGTCGTCGAGTCGCCGAGGGGCTCTGGGAGCACCACCCGCCGCGTGGACCCCGCGCCGACCTTCAGGAGGCGACAGAAAGGAACGCGCGGGAGGCGCGGGCGGAGCGAGAGGCGCGGGAGGCGGAGGCGCGGAAGGCGGCCGCTGCCCAGGCAGCTCGGGAGGAGGAGGCGGCGAAGGCGCTCGCCGATGCTGCAGCCAGGGCCCAAGCAGAGGTTGAAGCAGCGGCGGCGGCGGGGGAGGTTTTGATGGTCACCCCGCTGCGTGTCATGGCGCCTGGGGACATGGAGCCCTCGCCAGGGGGAGCCAGCGGCGACCAGCCAGGGGTGGGGGGAAGCGGCGATGACGTCATCATCTTGGAGAAGGCGCCAGAGCCGACCCCGCCAACTGGGGCGGCCCAAGGCGGCCGGCCTGATCCGCCGCCTACACAGTCGGCGGAGGGCGAGCCGGCCGTGAGGGCTGAGACGGCGGTCTGGATTCCGTCGAGCCGGCGTGCGGGGAAGGCCGCGTCGGAGCCGCAGAAGGCCGCGTCGGAGCCATAGCCGGCCGTGGGCTCCAGCACGTCGGCCCGAGATGCGGAGGCGGCCAGCGCTACCTCGGGGTGGACGCCGGGCGGAGGCACGGCCGTGGTGAACGTGGCTGCACAAGACGTCCGGACCCGGCTCCAAAGCCAAGCCGCGGCGCTGAGGCAGTTCACCGACGAGTTCCTCGCGACGCGGGCGGCCATCCGGGTTAGTATTCCCATCTTGCTTCTTCTTGACTTTGCTTTCTTCTTGATCTTGATTTCTTTCGTGGGGGCGCGTCAGCGCACCCACTGGGTGTAGTCCCCGAGTTCCGAGTCGGCTGCTGAGCAGGCGGCTTGGAACTTCTTGGTGGATTTGCCTTTGCTATTTTTGTTCTTACTTCGGTCTTCTGTCCATCTTGCAGGACTACCACAACCTTCGAACGGCCGCCTTCAACTCTCATGCTCGGGAGCTGACTCAGAAGACCGCCGATCTTACTGAGAGCCGAGGTACATGGTTTGTTCATTATCTCATGTGGGGGCGCGTCAGCGCACCCACTGGGTGTAGTCCCCGAGATTTGGGCCGACTGCTGAGCAGTCGGGTCGGATCTTCCTTGACGATTTCTTACTGTTCTTCTTTTCCTGCCGTCTCTGCAGCGGCCAACGCCAGTCTGAGGGCACAACTGGGAGAGTCTCAGACTGCCCTTCGCGCCAAGGATGCCGAGCTCGCCGCCTTGGTGCAGGAACGCCACCGCCTGGCCAAGAAATTGGCCGACCAGGAGGAAAGCCACAAGGCGGCACTGAAGGCTGCGCAGGACCGCGTAGCCACTCTCCAGGCTGAGTTCGAGACGGAGGCGGCCGGCTGGGCTGAGGCCAGGCAGACTCTGGTCTTCGCCTATGGCCAGATCGAAGATCTGGTTGACGGTAAGCCGCCTACCTCTTCGTCCTTTCTTGCCGTCTGCCACTTTGGCTCGTTTTCTGATTTTGGTGTTCTTTTCTTCCTTTCTTCTTCTTTCTTGCGCAGAGTATTTCCCTGGCTATTCTACTGCCGCCAACCAGACCATCGAGGCCCACCGCCAGGCGCGAAGGCAGGCTGGCTTTGAGATCTCGCCAACCGCCGGCCGCTCGCTGAAGGAACAGCTCCTGGCGATCCAGGCTCGCATCCAGCCGGCTCACTGGCTGCTCCGCCGGCTTCAGCGTGCCGGGGCGCAGGTCTTGGCCGCCCTCTGGCCCGGCCAAGTTGTCCCTCGCACCCCCAGTCGGACCGCCGACTGGCTGGAGGTGGCAGTCGGCCGCTTCGAGGCTTGGAAGGCGTCGGCGGCTCGCTCCGGTGCCAGGCGGGCGCTGGAGTTCGTCAAGGCCTGGTATCCCGGCCTGAGCCTGGACCAGCTGGCTACCTGGCGGCAGCAAGCCGACACGGAGCTGGAGCCGGCGCGGCCGGCCATCATCCGGCGGGCTTCGGCGATCGTCGACTACACCGACACCAGCGTCTTCGCCCCCGAGGTGGACGACAATGGTGTCGCCCAGCCGGAGGAGTGGTTCGGGCTGGACCCGGCGTACGGTGAGGACTCGGCGGAGGAGATCGACTCCAGCGACGAGGGTGAAGAAGAGGAGGAGGAGGGTAAGGATGCCGAGCCGGCTGGTGGAGCAGCCGGCCAGCCTCAGCCTGACCGCACCTCCAGCACCATGTCACGCGCGAGTGCGTCGCCTACCGTAGGTGGTGGTCAAGCCGAGACCCGCTAGGCGGCCACTCCTTCAGCCGGCGAGGCCGCCTTTACCGACCAGCTCGGCCTTCATGTCGCGCCCTAGTCTGCCATCTTTTGCTTTTCCTGTTTAGTTACTTTGGAACAATGTTTGGTTATGTCTGCACAGGTCCACCCACTGGGTGTATTCAAACTTATGTCTGTTGCCAGCCTGTTGGGGGCTTTATGTATATATAACTCATGCATTTGACCTTTCCTTGTACTTTTGCTTTTTATCCTTCTGCTTTTTCCCTTGCCGCCCTCCCTTGGTTGCCGCCTCCCCAGTCCAACAGTTGCTCTGCAATCTGTAGCTGGAGGAGTGCTTGGCCAGTTGGGGGGGGAGTACTCTAGCTTCGCCGGATTAAAGCTAAGTTTTAGGTAGCCGGCCAGCCGGCTGCCAGAGCAGCCGGCAGGCATGTTTGGAGGCCGTCTCTTTGCTATATAGGTTCGTAGTTCCTTAGCCATTTTTCGTGTGGGCGTCCTTTCTGTCTTGCCTCTTGCTAGTCGGACAGTCAGTTCTTTGAGCTACGACTTGCAACAAGAGGGGACTCGGGAGCCGGCGCACTACTTTTCTGACTTTAGGAAAAACTTTCAATATAGCTCAAGGCGGCCAGTCCCCGGGCCGACTAGTCGAACCCGGTGCCGGACAAGAATTCAAAATGTAATAATACATTCATGGATATGACACTAGTCATTCATAGATAAACAAAGGCAGTCCCCGAGTACTGTTCGGGGGGCCTATTGGTTCGTACTTAATACAAAAGGGTAGCATGATACATACTGCTTTCAACTGTAAAATCGTCTCAGGAGGTTTGCGTTCCATGGTCGCGCCGACTCCTTGCTGGAGTCGTCTCTCTTGCGTGCTCTTGGTTTTTGTGCGTCGAGCAAGTAGTAGGAGTCGTTGCCGAGTGCCTTGCTGACGACGAAGGGGCCTTCCCAAGGGGCCGAGAGCTTGTGCTGGCCGGCTGTTCGCTGGATCAGCCGGAGCACAAGGTCGCCCTCTTGGAAGGATCTTGGCTTGACCTTGCGGTTGTAGTAGCGGCGCAGCCCTTGCTGGTAGATGGCGGACCGGCTGAGTGCTAACAGCCGGCCTTCTTCCAGTAGGTCCACGCTGTCTTCTCTTGCTTCTTTGGCCTCCTCTTCCGTGTACATGGTGATCCGAGGCGAGTCGAACTCGATGTCTGTTGGGATGACAGCCTCGGCGCCGTACACGAGGAAGAATGGAGTGAAGCCGGTTGACTTGTTGGGTGTAGTGCGCAGACTCCAGAGGACAGCCGGCAGCTCTTCGAGCCAGCAGCCGGCCGATCGCTCCAGTGGTACAACCAGTCGGGGCTTGATGCCGGAGAGGATGAGTCCATTTGCTCGCTCGACCTGGCCGTTTGACCGCGGGTGGGCAACGGACGCTAAGTCCAGTCGGATGCCCTGCGTCGCGCAGAAATGTGCCAGTGCTCCTTTGGCGAAGTTCGTGCCGTTGTCGGTGATGATGCTGTGCGGCACGCCGTACCGAGTGGTGATGTCGGTGATGAATGTTACGGCAGTCGGCCCATTGAGTTTCTTGATTGGCTTTGCTTCAATCCACTTTGTGAACTTGTCCATGGCAACAAGTAGATGTGTCAGGCCGCCGCGGGCTGTCTTGAAGGGGCCCACCATGTCCAGTCCCCAGACAGCAAAAGGCCAAGTAAGGGGAATGGTCTTGAGGGCAGAAGCCGGCAGGTGTTGCTTGGAACTAAAAACTTGACATCCTCTGCAGCTCTTGACTATTTCTTTAGCATCCTCCAAGGCAGTCGGCCAGAAGAAACCATGGCGGCAAGCCTTGGCCACAAGGGATCTTGAGGCTGTGTGGTGGCCGCATTCGCCTTGGTGGATGTCTTTGAGGATTGCCACTCCTTTTTCTGGCTCGACACAACGCTGGAAGACTCCAGTGACGCTGCGCTTCACAAGCTCTCTGTTGATTATTGTATATGCTGCGGCTCGTCGTTGCACTAGTCTTGCTGAGATCTCATAAGCCGGCAGCTCTCTGCTGAGTAGGAACTTGAGGATGGGCTGAGCCCATGAGGGAGCTGTGACTTCTTCTTCTGTTAATGTAGCCACCATGACTCGGGTGGGTGGGTTGGGTGATTCGGCCACTGCTTCTTGTGTCGTTGCAGTCCCCGGGCCGACTGCTGCAGTCCCCGAGCCGGGCTCTGAAGTCCCCGGGCCGGGTGTGACTACGGCAGTCCCCGGGCCGGTTGTCGAAGTCCCCGTGCCGCCTGCGGGGTTTCTCCAGTCGGATCCGGCTGTATCTGGCACAGGCGGTACGAAGATGGAATCCGACTCTGGAGACGGCTTGATGGACGGCTTGAGGAGGCACTGGAGGGAGACGCCAGTCGGTATGGCTTGTCGGGTGGAGCCGGTCCATGCTAGGGCATCTGCTTGGTCGTTGTCGGCCCTTGGCACGTGAAGGAACTCGCACCCCTCGAAGTATCCGCTGATCTGCTGGACCAGAAATCGATAGCTCGCCATGTTCGCGTCCTTAGCATCCCAGTCGCCAGACGATTGCTGGACCACCAAGTCTGAGTCGCCGTAGCACAGGATCCGGCGTATGCCAAGTTCTTTGGCTAGCCGGAGCCCATGTACGAGCGCCTCGTACTCGGCCACGTTGTTGGAGGCGGCGAAGTGGATCTGCAGCGTGTACTTGAGCTTGTCGCCTTTGGGAGAGGTGAGGACGATGCCGGCTCCCAAGCCGGTGCGCATCTTGGACCCGTCAAAGTGCATCCGCCAATGGGTAGAGTCGGGAGCCGGCGGTAGGTACTGGGTCTCGGCCCAGTCGACGAGGAAGTCGGCCAATGCTTGCGACTTGATGGCGGTGCGGGGTTGATAGAAGATCGTGTAGGGCGCCAATGCGATGGCCCATTTGGCCACCCGGCCGGATGCATCCCGGCTGCCTATGATCTCGGCAAGCGAGGCAGTGCACACGACCGTGTTGGGGTGCTCTTGGAAGTAGGGCTTCAGTTTCTTGGCAGCGAAGTACACCCCATAACACATCTTCTGGTAGTGCGGGTAGTTTTGCTTTGAGCTGGAAGGTACTTCGCTGAGATAGTACACCGGCCTCTGGACCAGCTGGGCTCGGCCTTCCTCCGGGCGCTGGACCACAACAACAGTGCTGACGACTCGGCTAGTCGCGGCGATGTAGAGGATCATGGGCTCCTTCTCAGTCGGCGCTGCCAGGACAGGCGGAGTGGTCAACATTTTCTTCAACTCATGGAAGGCTTGGTCGGCTTGATCATTCCACTCAAAGTGAGTGGACTTCTTCATGAGTCGGTAGAAGGGGAGAGCCTTTTCTCCTAGTCGGCTGATAAAACAATTCAGGGAGGCTAAGCAGCCAGTGAACTTCTGCACATCTCGCAGCTTGGTGGGAATCTCCATCCTCTCGATGGCCTTGATCTTGACGGGGTTGCACTCAATGCCGCGTTCGGAGACCAGGAAGCCTAGCAGCTGGCCGGCTGGCACTCCGAACACGCACTTCTCGGGGTTGAGCTTGATTTGGAATCGGCGCAAGTTGGCAAATGTTTCTTTCAGGTCCTCCAGCAAGGTACCGCGCTTCTCTGTCTTCACCACAATGTCGTCTACGTAGACGTGGGCATTTCTGCCGAGTTGTTTCAAGAGACATTTCTGCATGCAACGCTGAAAAGTGGCACCGGCATTTCTCAAGCCGAATGTCATTGTCAGGTAGCAGAAAGCTCCAAAGGGTGTGATGAAGGCAGTCTTCAGGCGGTCAGCTGGGTCCAACTTGATCTGATGGTACCCTGAGTACGCATCCAAAAAACTTAACAGCTCGCATCCGACTGTGGAGTCTATTACTTGGTCAATCCGTGGCAGAGCAAACGGATCCTTTGGGCAGGCCTTGTTCAGACTGGTGTAGTCTATACACATACGCCACTTGTTATTCTTCTTTAGAACCAGAAGTGGGTTGGCAAGCCACTCTGGAAAGAACACTTCCATGATAAAGCCGGCGGCAAGGAGCCGGGCTATTTCTTCTCCCACAATTCTTTGCTTCTCTTCTGACAGTCGGCGGAGGGGCTGCTTGACCGGCTTCGCATCATCTCGGACATGTAATTTGTGCTCGGCGATATCCTTCGGGACATCCGGCATGTCCTTTGGGGACCATGCAAAGATGTCTCGATTCTCACGGAGGAAGTCGATGAGCTCGCCTTCCTATTTACTGTCCAAGTTCGCCCCAATGACAGCGAACCTCTCCGGGTGCTCCGGGTCCAGAGGTATCTTCTTCGTCTCTTTTGCAAGCTGGAAGGAGCCCTGCGCATCACAATCCTTGGGGTTGCGGGACAAGGCCGGCTGCTTGCCGGCCATGGCGACAACCCGTTCCAACATCTTTTTCTCTTCTGCCACCACGAGGGACTCGGCCAGCCGGCTACTGGCCATGGCGCACTCGATGGACTTCTTGTAGTCGCCGGCTACCGTGATAATCCCCTTCGAGCTCGGCATCTTCATCTTCAGGTAGGCGTAGTGGGGCACAGCCATGAACTTGGCCAGAGCAGGTCGGCCAAGCAGTGCATGATAGGGGCTCTCCAAATCCACTACCTCGAACCATATTGCTTCTCGGCGGAAATGATCTTTGTCTCCGAAGAGGACATCCATTTTGATCTTGCCGATTGGGGAGCAAGACAGGCCGGGGACGATACCATGGAAGACGGTGCGGCTCGGCATGAGCTGCTTGGCCTTGATGTTTAGCTTCTCCATGGTATCGCGGTACAGTATGTTGATACTGCTTCCGCCGTCTATCAGGACGCGGGAAAATCTGGCAGCTCGCCTCTCCGTCGCGAGGGTGACGTCCAAAACCATTGGATAGGAGCCGGGCGAAGGCATCACCTCTGGGTGGTCGGCCTGGCTCCAGCTGATTGGCTTTTCTGACCAATGCATGAACTCGGGAGTGCTAGTGGCGACTGCATTCACTTCTTGGTGCTGCCAGCGTCGGCTGCGCTTGTCGTCAGCTTGACTTGTGAAGACGACGTAGGCGGCGTGCTCTTTGGGGAATTCGTCTTGGATGGCGCCGACTGCCGGCCGAGCCGCTGGCTGCTGAGGGGCTGGAGGCGGCGGGCCGGGAGGCGGAGGCGGCAGCATTCCCTCGCCCTTGGTGATGCGGGTGAGCCAGTGGCATTTCCGGGTGTGTGGTTGGACGGCTTCGCGCCGCTGTGGAACTTGCAGGGGGCATCGAGTGCTTGTTCGTAGGAGAAAGACGGCTTCCAAGCCGGCCTTCCACCCTTCTTTTTGGGAGCGGACCCTTCTTCAGGCTGCTCGTCTTCAACTGTGGCCACCTGCCGACTGGAGGTAGTCGGCATGGGGCCCTTGCGCTTGTGGTCGTTCTGGTAGGGGCGCCGATTAGGGTCGCCAGCCGGCGTCTTGGGAGCCGGAGCAATCACCTTCCCGGAGGCGTCTACTCTCAGCACGGTCTTCATCGAGGAGTCGGCCGTGGCATATTTGTCGGTGATGACTAGTAACTCGTCGAGGGTAGCCGGCTCGTCGCAGAGGAGTCGGTGCTTGAGGAGGGTGCCCTCTCGGCACCCGGCGGTGAAGTACTCGATGGCCTGGACCTCGTGCACCCCCTCGCAGGAGTTGCGGAGCTCGGCCCATCGCGTGAGGTAGTCGCGGGTCGACTCGTTGGGCCCTTGGACGCAGAGGGAGAGCTGGCGAGGCTTGGGAGGCCGCTTGTAGGTGCTGGTGAAGTTGCGGACGAAAACTTCGGTGAAGTCCAGCCAACTGTTGATGCTGTAGGGCTTGAGGCTGTTGAGCCATGTGCGCGCCGTGCCTTGCAGCATGAGGGGGACGTACTTCACGGCGACGCGCCGATTGCCGTTGGCTATGCTGACGGCCGTGGAGTAGTCGATGAGCCAATCTTCCGGCTTCACCGAGCCGTTATACTTGGGCGTGTCTCTGGGGAGCGAGAACCCTTTGGGGAAGGGCTCGTCGCGGATGCGGGGGCCAAAGCATGGCGGGCCGACATCGTCTTCTTCTAACGCCAAGGATCGAGCAAGGCGGTCGATCCTGTGGCGGGCGTCGTTCTCGCCGACTCCTTCTCGGCGGCCGAGTCGGTCGCCAAGAGTCGGGTGTGTGATAGGCGGCGGAGTGAGGCGTCTTTCTCTTCGAGGCGGGGAAGGAGGCAGATTTCCTTGGTGCTCTACAGCTCGAGGGCGGCCATCCGCGTCGCGCTCGATGGTGATGCGAGTCCGGCTGCGGCTGGCAGCCGGCTCCTTGTCTTTCTTCTGGCGCGCGCCGCTCGCAGTCGGCGAGCGGGACGTGGCGGCGTGCTCCCGGCGCGGGGGATGACTATCAGCACGGGCGCCGGCTTCGTGCCGTTCTGCAGCCGCGTCGAGCAGCTGTTGGATCCGTCTCGTCATGTAGGGGAGCTCATCGGCTCCCAGCCCATTCAGCTCTTCTGCAGCCGCCTGAGCGGCTCGCAGATTCTCGAGCGGGGTGGCGTAGACGGGGCGATCTGCGCCCAGCATGCTGGCGACGGCTGCGCCGCGCTTCTGGACGAAGCCGGCTCGGCTCGGGCCGCTAGGCGGCGGCGTGCCGAAGGCGGCGCGGTCGACTTCGCGCTGGTAGGCCTCGGTGAGGCGTCTCATCGAGGCTATCTTCTGGCCCTCCGCGATGAGGGCAAGGCGGCGTGCCTCCAAGGTCTCGGCGTCGGCGTCGGCCGGGATGGGGACGGAGAGGTCGTGCATTGCCTCTTGCAGGGCGTCGTGGGCACTCTCGCCCGAGTTGGCGACGTGGCTGATGACCAGCACTTCGGTGACAGCGCTGCTGCCGCTGTCAGCTCGAGGGAGGGGGTCGTCGAAGACCACCACGTCGGAGGGGTAGGCGTCGAGCGAAGCTGTGTCGGAGTCGATGAGCATCGGGTCGGTGGAGCCGACCGACTCCATGTCTGCAGCAGGCTCGCTGGAGATGTGAAGCTGGTCGAGGAGGCTGACGAGGCGGTTCTCGGGGTAGTCGGTGCCTGCGTTGGACGCAGGCTCGTCGGAGATGCGAGCCTCACCGAGCAGATCGGCGAGGCACCTCGCAGCGCAGGCGTCGTCGACGCCTTGCAGCGCGTCGAGGCAAACGCCATCGGGTGCAGCAGGCTGGCTGCGCTCGCGGGGGAGGAAGAGGGTTCCCGTCCAGAACAGGTCTCCGGACGACGGTGCACCTGGCCCCACGGTGGGCGCCAAATGTCGGGTGGTTGGTGCGACATATGCCAAGGGATGGCTTATCATTGTGGGAGCCAATAAAACGTCGCCGATGCCCGAAAACGGGATGAGGCGAAGACATGCACGCCGGCGGATCTTACCCAGGTTCCTGCTCTGCGGGGTCTCCGCATGATCACTAGATCGAGAAAGGGTAGCTACAATCGCTCCTAGAGCTGTTTGGGATCAAGGGAGAAGAAGAACAAGGCTAGCTCTTGCTTCCCTCTATCTATGGTGTGTGTGCTATGCTTGGAAGCCAACCCTTTGCATGGGTGCTCCGGGGGGTTTATATAGGCCTACCCCCCGGGGGTACAATGGTAATCCGGCTGGGCTCTGATCCCAGCCGTCAGTGTCTACGGTCGCCGGCCTCTCCGCCGTCTGCTGGGTCCCGCCGGCTGCCGGCTACTTGGTCGACAGGCCGGGCCCACCGCCTAGGGTCTTGTCGGCGGCTGCTTACTGTAGCCGCGCCTCTGATGACGAGGGCTTTGTCGAGGTAATCGTGGCTACAGTGGGCCGCCTCGGGGGCTCCCACTGTAGCCTTACCTCGTCTTGTCTCCTTAATGGGGCTCCTGCTTCGAGGAAGGGAGTAGCCGGCTTCTGGGGGCTGGCTATGCCCTTGGCCGACTGGGAGAGGCCGGGCTGTCTTCGCGCCTCTCTCTGGCTGAAGGGGCCCGCAGTCCTTGGGCCGTACAGGAGTCGGTTGTGGATGACGTCGAGGCTGGCATGGCTACAGTGCCGAGCCGCACGGGAGACGGCCGTCCCGTACGGCCTCCTGTAGCCATGCCCGCCTCCGGCCTCGGGGGTAGTGGGCCGCACTGTGGCCACACCCCGTCTTGTCGCCGTTATGTGGGAGTGGCTTGGAGTGGTTGTGATCTCGGCCGGCTCTTTGGAGTCGGCGTCCTTCTTGGCCGGCTTCTTGGAGTCGGCCACCCCGTAGTCGTCCTGGGGAGGGGTCGCTGAGGCAGGGCCGCCTTCCGGGAGTCGGCTTCAGAGGTAGCCGGCCAGGGAAGGCGGCCCAATGCTTGGAGTGCTTGGAGGCCCGAAGGCCTGATAATTTTTTCAGAAGAACCAGGGGCAGTCGGTTAGGCTACCCGTGGCTATTTCCTCCGACATCGTGGCCGCCAGCCCTATCTTCGATGGGTGCGGGCTGGTCCCGCCTCCGCCCTCCGGAGCCCCTGCGGCGCTGAAGCCGGTGGAGCTGTCTTCTGACGAGTCCCGTGGGAAGGAAGAAGAGGAGGAGGACTCGGAGGTGACCCCCGAGGAGATGGGGGAAACCTCCCCCTTGAGCAAGGCTGACATCCTCCGCACCCTGCCGGACGACGACAAGGCCGACGCCCACCAGGAAGAGGGGGAGCTGCCCGTTGTCCCGACGTGGGGCAGGTCATCGCTGGTCTCCCGAGATGCTACCCCTGGCTTGACGCCGCCCGGAGCAGCCTCCGACCCTTCTGCGGGACCGTCCTCTGCTTCTGGAGCCGGCGCGCCCGCGCCTCAAGCCTCGAGGCTCTCGGGCTTCAAGCTCCCCAAGCGGAGGGTGGACTATGCTGCGGTGGACCAGTAAGTGCTCGAGCTCCATCTTGTTCTTGCTTATACTGCTGCCTCCTGACATTCGTCCTTGGTTGACTAGGCCGCTGCTCGAGCTCCATCTTGTTCTTGCTTATACTGCTGCCTCCTGACATTCGTCCTTGGTTGACTAGGCCACTGCCTTCGGCGAAGAAGAGGAAAGAGGATGCAGCAGCCGCGCCCCCTTCCGCGGGGAAACGAGGCGACAACACTCGCCCCTCCCCGGCCCGGTCGCCCTCGCGAGTACAGGGGGAGCATCGTCACGAGGAGTCAGCCCCCAAGGCCCTGCTGGCTCCGGAGTTGCCGAGGTCCGGCTCAGCCGCCGAGGTCCCAAAGGCTCAGGAGCCCTTGGTCTCCCAGGCCCTGGTGACGGCATCGCCTCCTTCTCCTGCTGCGCCATTGTTCTCAGGTTCTTCTGCCTCCTCTGCTGTCTTGGAGCGTGCCCTTTCAGAGATGACCCAGCCGCGGGAAGATCTCCGGGGCGCGGATCTGCGCCTGGTGGCCGGGCGCCTGGAGCTGGCATCCAGTTGGCTTCAGTATGACGCAGTGGTCTGAGCGACGCTAAACCAGGCCGCAATGGCCTCCGAGAAGGAGAAGCGAGCCACCGCGCAGGCTGCGGCCGATCGCGAGGCGGCGCTGAAGGATGCCAAGGCCGCCCACGACCGCTGTCGGTCGTTGGAGAAAGAACTGAAGGGCCTGCGCGATGAGCACGCAGAAGAAGCTCGTGGCCGCCGGGCAAAGGAGGAGGAGATGAGGGCTCGGGAGGACGCCATCAAGAACCGCGACGCCGAGCTGGGGGAGCTGGCGAAGATGCAGGCCGCTAAACGCAGCCAGCTGGAGAAGCTGGAGTGGAAGGTGGAGGCGGAGAAGGTCGATCTTGACGCCGGGGCGAAGGTCATGGCTGAAGACCGTGTGGCTTTCTCGCTCCTCGAGGAGAGGTTCCCTGTGGCGCTGAAGTCACTGTACGAGAAGGGCTTGGAGAAGCCGCTGACCACCGACAAGGATGGCCCTACTCAGCTGCTTCCCTTCTTGGTGAAGGCGCTCGAGGAAGTTGTGGAGGGCATCGGTCCCATGGCGGAGGCAGAGGCTCGCGTCCTTTCTTCAGCCGCGCTGACACGGGTCTTCAGCCACCTGCACCTTCGTGACCCCAGCGCTCATCTTGATGAGCTGCTGGAGCCTGTAGCTGATGAACACTGCGCGGCTGGCGCCACAGCCGTGAAAGGCCAGGTGGAGGCCCTGCTGAAGAAGTTCCATGGCTTCACCCCCTCGCCTTCGACCGGTAGTGCCACCGATCCCGCAGCTCCAGCTGGCGGTGCATGTGAAGGCGATGCCACCAAGGAAGGAGCACCTCTTGTGGGCGACGGTGGTGTCCAGGGGTGACCTGCGGCTGCTTTTCCGTTTTATTCCTGCAACATGCACCATGCCTCACGGAGGCGTTAAATTCGCGTTTGATATTGTGAGAACAATATGTCTTGTAATATTTGCTTTGAGATTTTGCGATTTTCTTCCTATTTGCTTTATTTTCTGTGTCGGCAGAGCCCGGCCCCGCGCATACCTCAACCGCCGTTGGGACGACCGGAGGCCAGGACGGACCAAGGAGTGAGGGGCTACGTGACCAGTTAGTCTCCTGAGTCGCGATGCTCAGGAGTCCCCCTTGACGCGCAAACAGCTTATAGGAAGGATACGCGAGGATAGGTTAATGTTCTACGTCGGCAGGGCCCGGCCCCGCACATACCTCAACCGCAGTTGGACCGACCGGAGACCAGGATAGACCAAGGAGTGAGGGGCTACGTGACCAGTTAGGCTCCTGAGTCGCGATGCTCAGGAGTCCCCCTTGACGTGCAAACAATCTCCATATCTTTGCCCTCGCCGAGGCTCGGCTCAGGAGGGGCGTGCGACGACCAGGTCCGAGGGACCTGGCTTGGGTGGCGTACGCTTGGGCGTGACCTGAGCGCAGCCCCCGTGCCCAGCCCCCTCGCGCGATTCTCCTGAGGGGAGGCGTTGCGGTGAGGCCGGACACTGAGCTCTGGGCTCCCTGAGGTTGATATGGCCGTGGGGCCGCCCTCAGTTGTTTATCATCAGTGCGGAGCATAGTGCCTCCGCTTGTGCACGGGCATAGCCGCTCCTCGGCAGTGTCGACGGCCAGCACGGAGCATGGTGCTTCCACTTGTGCGTGGGAGGGGGGCTCCCTACTGCGGAGAGCCCCCGGGGCGTGTACAGCCCCGCCCTGACACGTGACTTGCACGGAAGGGCTAGACGAGGTGTATCTGGGAGCTCATGAGCCAGCGCGGGACTCACGAGGCCCTACCTCAAGGCGGGTTGCGCCTGGTCTTGGTTCTTGTTCGCTGTGCTAGTCCTGCGAGGTGGTTAGACAACCTGCGCTGAACGAATCTCCTGAGGTTATCGCATGAGAGGGCCAAGCACCAACGGCCCCAGGAGGTGACGTGAACGGGGCCGGCCCGCTAGACAGAGCTCAGCCGTTGGATTTATCAACGCTATAGGGACAGGCCCGAGCATAGACGCCGTGCTTAACCGACTCACGCGAAGGATCCTGAAGAAAAACGACCGGCGCGCGGCTCCCACGATAGGTGACGATCAAGCAGGTAATAGTCATAGATAGATTAAGCATGGGAAACATACTGGCTTAGGTAAAGGCAGGGAAGATACACGCCATTGGGTCAGGCCCGAGCGGCTTCGGGATGATGCAGCCCAAGGGGCGCCCCCGGCAAGGTAAGCTAAAGACATGAAAAAGGGATACATGCCACAGGGACGGACCCACGCGGCCTGGGAATGATGCATCCCGAGGGGCACTCCCAGCTAAATAAACTTGGAAAATGTCACCTGGTTCTGTCGATGAAGGGATGTCGGGGCAGCTGAAGGTACGCGGCGAAGGAGTTGCTCCTCATGAGCCACCGGGGCCCTGAGCCTCGGGAGGCTCTGGGGGTCCAGGCGGTTCCTTGAGGACCGTCTCCATCTCTGTCAGGACGGCGTGATGCCTAGCCTCCTGAGTTGCCAGGGTGCGCCGCAAGTTGTGCTGGTAGGCGGACGCCACGCTCGGCAGGCCAAAAGGCATGCAAACGTAGCTGTGCGATGGACCCTCGCAGCGGCCCTGTTGAGCCCTGAGACGTCGATGTAGACACGCAGCCCAGCATCCTTGCCTGGATGGGGAGCTGCGCCTGGTGAGCGGCGGTCGCCGCGCATGGCCCTTGCGTCTTGCAGTTCCTGAGTGGTCCTGGTGATGAACTCCTGAGCGGTGGGTGCTCCTCGCCCTGTGTTCTCCTGAGGGAAACGTGCCGTGAAGCACGCCTCCAAGTGGTGCTCGAGTGCCTCCCTCATGATGTTGGCAAGGTCTGAGGCCCTCCAGAAGAGAGCCCCGAGCCTTGCCCGAGAAGAGCGCCGGGCGCGCCTTCCTATGCGATGGAGGGAGGCACCCCTGGCACGGGCACTGATCCTGACGAGGTTCTAGTCGCGACGCCACCCTCCTAAGGTCCTGCACGGCACAACTGCTTCTTCTTGGGGGTGGCCTCAGGAGGGCATTCGCCCTTGCTGTCGGGGTCGTCGATTGTTGCAGCTTCTTCGCATGGGACCGTGATGATTCCGCCGCTTCCCGGCATCTTGAGGACATTGTAGCCGTGATGGGTCACCGCCATGAACTTGGCCAGGGCTGGATACCCGAGGATGGCGTTGTACGGCAGACGGATGTGCGCGACGTCGAAGTCGATGAGTTCGGTGCGGTAGTTCTTGCGTTCTCCGAAGGTGACGGGAAGGCGGACCTGGCCGATCGGGGTAGTGGAGCCGTCGGTCACTCCTGAGAAAGGCTTGGTAGGCTGAAGCTGGTCGTACGGCACTTGGAGGTTGTCGAACGTGTCGACGGACAGGACGTTGAGCCCTGCGCCGCCGTGGATGAGGGTCTTGGTGACTTGCACATTGCTGATGACTGGGGAGCAAAGCATCGGGACGGCGCCTGCGGTAGCCGCGCACTTGAGTTGATCTGCCAAACTGAAGGTGATGGCGCGGTTGGACCACCTGAGCGGGCGTGTGGCCTCAAGCTTGGGGAGGACTGCATTCACTTCACGAGCAAACTGTTTGAAGATACGCTGCGAGGCTGGGGCCTGAGCCCCGCCCAAGATGCAGGCGATAGCACGCGGCTCCTGGAAGCCCCCAGCCCCCTCATCTTGATGGTGGTCGTCATTCCTTCTTGGCGGCGGTGGTAGTGGGGGAAGACCGGTGTTGCCCTAAGGACGATCCTCACGAGGCTAGTCCCTCCAGGCGCCCTCGCGAGGCTGATCCTGCCAGCGGTCCTCACGAAGCCGGTCGCTCCACTCCTGGCACAGGCCACGGTCGTCCCAGCGTCCGCCACCACGTCCTCCTCCTCGGCCGTAGCCCCGGTCATTGCGCTCGGGGCATCGACCGAAGCGTCCTTCTCGAATGGCTCTGAGCTCCTGACAGTCGCTGGTGTTGTGGGTATGCAGGTTATGGAAGGCGCAGAACGGTCGGCTGCTCTTGGATGACTCGGGCTGGTCTCTGCCGCGCTCGGTGTCCAGCTTCGCCGCGAGCACGGCTGCTCCCTTGCGCTTCACGTCCTTGGCCTTGGCTTTCTTCTCCTCCAGGTCCGCAGCCGGGAGCTCAAGGAGGGAGAGGCGCCCCTCCTCAGCTCTTGCGCACTTGGTCATCAAGTTGAACACCTCCAGGGACATGCACAGGTCCTCGTGGATAGTGAGCTCCTCCTTCATCTTGACGTCACGGACGCCATCAGAGAACGCGGAGATGATGGCCTCGTCCGTCACCTTGGGGATCTTGAGACGAATGTTGTTGAAGCGCTGGATGTACTTCTGGAGGGTTTCTCCTGGTTGTTGCTTGATGCAGTGCAGGTCACCCGCGGCCGGTGGGCAGTCGCGAGTGCCCTGGAAGTTGGCGACGAAGCAGTCGCGCATCTCGTCCCAGGAGGAGATCGAGCCTGAAGGCAGGTTCAGGAGCCACGAACGAGCGACGTCTTTGAGCGCCATAGGGAACCAGTTCGCCATGACTTTCTCGTCGCCATTGGCCGCCTCGATGCTTAGCTCGTAGAGCTGCAGGAACACCGCGGGGTCGGGAGTGCCGTCGTAGCGAGGAGGCAGATCCGGCTTGAACTTGCCCGGCCAGGCGACGCTACGCAGCTCGGGGGTGAAGGCGCGGTAGCCGGCCGTGGTCACCGGGGCCCGTCTTGGAGGTGGAGCTTGGTCTTGACACCCACGCGCCGCTACGGCAAGCGGCGCGGGGCCTTGCCGCAGCAAACGATCCTGGCGCGGCGGTGCGAGGAGTGGCGGAGCATTCTCTTGCGGTCGAGGGACTTCTTGACAGCTTCTTTCTTCACGCGCGGGCGCCGGACCAGGTGGGTCGCGCCGTGGAGCCGCGCGCCTTGGCGCCAGGGCGCCGTCTTGGTGCAGAGGTGGTGGAGGTGCTCCGTGAGTTACGTCGCCCGTAGCTGGCGGAGGGTGAGGCAGCGAGGGGGGCGGCGCAGGGGAGCCCCTGCGGCACGGACAAACTCGGCGATGCGGTCGAGCCAGTCCTCGTAGGGGTCGTCGACTGGGCGGTAGCGCAGGAGCTCGTGCGCCATGAGGAGCGCGGCCCGTGCGTCCGTGGGAGCGCGACGAGCGTGAGACAACGAACCAGCGGGAGTCAGCGATGGAGTGGCGGTGCGGCCGTCCTGTCGCACCGAGGGGTGCCACTAGGACGCTTGCTGCTCGTTCCCCACTGGGCCGGTGGCGGCGTTGGCGGCAGGCGACGGAGAACGACGGGGTGGCCCGCCGACAGGGCCGTCTGAGCAACGCGGGTGGCGAGGGCAGCCCGGCGCTTGGCGCAGGTGCGGCGTGCGTCCGCCATGCAGACGATAAAGCGATGGGACGCGGAGCGACGGAAGGGAAGCTTCGGCGCACCCCTACCTGGCACGCCAAATGTCGGATCACGGGTTCCGGCAAAACCCTTAAGGTTCGAACTCTGGGGTGCGCGCGAAGTTCTCCCCCTACCGATCCACTTCCTAGCTTGCTAAGATCTCAAGGGCTAACTCAACGAACTCACAACACAAGAGACACAAGATTTATACTGGTTCGGGCCACCGTTGTGGTGCAATACCCTACTCCTGTGTGGTGGTGGTGGATTGCCTCTTGGGCTGATGATGAACAGTACAAGGGGAAGAACAGCGTCCTGAGGTTGAGGTGTTCTTGTGGTTGGTGTGTGGCTAAGGATCAGCTAAAGATCGGATGCTTGAGGCTCAGTTGTCCCTTGATCAGTTGATCAGTTGATCAGTTGCCTCCTACGGTGGTGGCTAGTCCTATTTATAGAGGCCCTGATCCTTTCGCCAAATATTGGGTGGGAAGGGAGCCAACGGCCAATTTGAAAGGGGACAACTAGTACAGCTTATCCTAACAAAAGCGGTCTTCGCCTGCCAATGGCTCTAGTGGTGACGCCGCCTTGGGCTCCATGGTGACCTCCGTCTTGGCGTCCTGCTGGTCTTGGTCTCGTTGCACCGATATGGAAACCTTTGCTTGACACCTCGGTACTCCGCGCCTGCGCTTGCTTCCTTAGCACCAAAGGGGAAACAAGGACACTGCGCGCGCAGGCGCCCGCCTGATCTTGATCGTCATGGCTCACGTCACGAGAACCTCGCGAGGTTTGCCTTGCCTTGATCTCTCCGCCCCTCACGAGCCAACCTGGGGAGGCCGCTCCTGAGGAGGTCTTGTGTCGCCCGCCCCGCGAGGCTTGGCCCTTCGCGAGGGTCTTGAGCACCTTGTTGATGAAGATGGGCCATACGGGCCCATGCGCACATCCATGTCATGGGCCGCAGGCAGGCAAGTCTGGGGATCCCCGTTTCCAGAACACCGACATACGCTCCCCTCGCGGGCCAGATGATTAGAATGAATAAGATGACGGCTCCCAATATCTGAACAATACCAGGGAGGGTGATGATACGATATTCGATCGCGACGACTGAATTGATGAAGTCATGAACTATGATTATGATGACGCCGAAAATGTTGATCTTGAAATAACAAAGACCGGCGAGGTATATTTATATAAGCATTTATCTGGTGATCATCACATGTTTTTAACGATTTGAAGATATACTAACGAATCGATCTTTCTTATTTCAGCCCTCTGGATCGAGCAAATCTTCTACAGGCAGCAGGACAGTGCGAGGCCCGGGCAAAAAGTTGAAGGAGGGCGTAAAGTACAACATCGATACCATCAGAACTGATGGCGAACCACTAGCGCCTAAGAACATTGCGAACAAGTTCGTTCATCAGTGCAGAGTTCTTGTGAAGGAACAACTCCCGATCTCCCTTCAAGAATGGAAAGAGCCAGCAAAGAAACGTCCAGATCTTACTTTTGTTGACGACAGAGCAAAATCTCTTCTTTGGGAAAAACTCATGGAACATTTCACCCTACCAGATCATTTCACAGATGCAGATGTGCAGAAAGTCAAGGACGCTCCTCTTAGGAAGATGTCAATTGCATTTAACAACCACAAGAGAACTATATGGGCCAACTATGTCAAAGGAGGAATGAAGACTCCAGAATTCAAGGGAACACTGGAGAAGCAAAGAGAAGACTGGCCCGCTTTCGTGAAATTCAAGGAATCCAAATTATCTAAGGAACGGTCGAGAAAAAACAAGGCCAGTGCCGCAAAAAGGAGCAGTTCCATAGGCTGGGGCTAGGTGGCTACGCGGTGTCAATGCCTAAGTGGGATAAGTCTGAGGAAGAGATGCTGGATGCAGAGGTCACTCCAGTTACTAAGAGCTGGCCCCCAGGTGCAGAACTTGGTTCTATGCGCATGGGGGGCGTTGGACCCGAAGACAGGCCAGGTTTCAAAGAAGGCATGTCTTAAAGGAGCCGAAGATAAGTTACTTGAAGCAATAGAAGATGCTCGAAAGGGGGTGTTCACGCCCAACAGAGAGAACGACGAGCTTACGCGCGCCCTGGGAAATCCTGAACACCGGGAAGAACATGAGGCAAGGGCGTTGTTCCGTGGTATGAGGGCTTTTCGGACTGGAACGCCGACTACAGAAGCCGTGCAAGAAGGAAGATGGAGGAGGAGAAGAAGAGGAAGCTGTAGGAGGAGCAGAGGAAGGAGGAAGCAGAACGCCTTCATGGCCTAGAATCAGCGCACACGGACTTGGCACTAAAATTCCAGCGGTAGCAGCAGCAGATCGACTCCTTAGCCAGGAAAGGGGGACTCAGCAGCAGCAATAGCTAGCGGATGATCCAACATTGGATAGCACCGTCCCATCCATGCGGAGAAGTAGTGTGGGTTCCGCCCCGGGCGATGCACTGCTGGATAGATACCCTGTGGATGACATCATGGAGAACACTAACTGTGAGCTACACTTCAAAATGAAGAACATATCCATGAAGGTGGCGGACGTCGTTGCTTAGACAAATCACCCCGAAGCAACCTTCCATTCCAACCCGATTCGAGCTGACTATGCTCGTGTCATGGTTGATGAGGTGGTGGACCAATATTCGGGGCTAGAGCTTGACATTCCTGGAGGTGACGAGGAGCACACGCTGGGAGAGGCCATACATCATATCATCCTATGGAGAAAGGATTGCATCATCTTTCGAAGGCCACCGACACCGCGTCAGCCGACTCCTCCTCGAAGTCCGCCACCGCGTCAGCAGACTCCCACTCCTCCAAGTCCACCAACGTGTCAGGCCACTCCTCCTCCTCCAATTCCGGCACAGCGTGAGGCCACTCCTCCTGCTTCAAGTCCGGCACAACATCAAGCCACTCCTCATGCTTCAAGTCTGACACCGCGTCTGGCCACTCCTGCTGCTCCAACTCAGCCACGTCAGCCGTCTCTGCTGCCTCAGCAATTGTGGAAGAGAGCCGCCACAGCTATGGTGCATAGCGGTACAAGTCGAGGTAGTACAGGAGGTACAGGCGGAGGCAAGCAATTTCAATATGGTCCAAGCCTCGCTCCTCTTCCTCAGAGGCCTTACGACATGACCGAGGACCAAAACACAGCCATAGTGAAGGCCCAAGTGGACACCCATTTTGGACTGAAACCGCCACCGCCGCCAAAGGAGAAAGTGCCTGAGAAAGTCATTGACCACTTTATTCATATGGCAAGAAAACGAGCTCCCAAGCCTGTTGACTCAGACTATGAGCGCCAAATCAGGAAGGCACATCGAGCACGACTACAGAAGGAGTCGAGCTCGAGCTCAAGCCAAGCAGCTGGCAAAAAATGCGGGAAAATCGTTCCCCAGCTGGGAGAACAGGCGGTGTTATCGACCCCCCCCCCCCCGCTTGTTGTAACAACACATGAGAGTACTGACGCCGGTCAGCTGGTAATAACCGACGAGCATAGAAGGCAGGCTGAAATGCTCGGTATCACTGTTGGAGAACTCCTTGAGATCGAGCCCATGTCTCCGCTTAGAGAGGAGGACATAAAACGGAAATATGTCCGTGGCGAACCTTTGGTCGAGCCTGAGGAGGTCAAGAACCTCCCAACGAGAATGTATGAATTGCATGATTGGTACATGAAAATTACCAAGAGTTCCAATCGAGAGTCCCTCATGGTGAACGTCAAGGAAGAGCATCACTTCCATAAGCTAGCTCTGTCCGTTGAGTATTCAGAACTATTTCAGTTATTCAATCAAGATGCACTCGACAAATCTCTCGTCAGTTGCTATTGTCTGTAAGTGATTTCTTTCTGTAATTGAAGTCTCAAGCTAGCTGTAGTGCTCATTGATCGATCATTACCTGTAATTATCCTCACTATATTCTTTTCTGTGGTATTATGCAGGATGAAGATGTATGAAATGAAAAAAAACTGGACGCTGTGGCATTGGGTTCATTGACCCCAAATACCATTAATGAAGACACATGGAAATTGGAATGGTATAAAGCAGATGTAGGGAAAAACATGCTAGAGTTCTTGAAGCGCCTCAATACCAATGAAGATATACTACTTCCTTACAACTTCCTGTGAGTCACACTGTCTTGTACTACAAATTCTGTTTTTGCTTACTAGGTAGCTAGATGTTAATAATTAAGTGTATAGGGTTTAGGGTAGTTGATGAGTGTTATGCACATGCCCGCTTAATTAAGACATGCAAACGTGTGCGCATGCAGTTATCACTGGATCTTGTAAATCATTAAAGTTGAAGAAGGAATAGTTGAAGTACTGGACTCACTACTTAAAAAACAACGTGACTACACCATCTTGAAGGGGATAGTCGACAGGTAATTTCAATCATTATTAACTATATCTCGGCCTATTTAGTTTGTCATTTCCTGATATCAACTATTTAATAACTCCTTTATTCATTTTTTTTGCCGGTAGGCAGGGCTTGGTAAAAGTTCATCAACGTGACTCCAGGCCAATGGCGAAAAAATTTGTATTGGTTTCGACCCAAGGTAAGTAATTAAGTAGTACTAGCTGGCTACCATCTCTTTAATTCTTGTTTCAATACCATTAATTATCATGCTTGATTAATTATTATCTGATTAAATTCCATTCTTCTAAAGGCCCTGAAGCAGGCGCCGGGGACTGAAGTGTGTGCATACTACGTTTGCGAGAACATTCACATGATGGCGTCCGAAAGGAGCAAATCTGATAGACAGCTATGGGTACGGTCCTTGATAACACTATTCACAATTTTTACATCATTATCGATATCTAGTCACACAGCTAATACACATGCATATTGATCTCCTTCTTAACAGTTCAATGAGGTGCGGGAGCAGCTCCTACCAACGGAGCGCATACGAGCACTTCAAGAGGAAATAGCGGGATTTTTGCTCGACCAGGTCATAGATCCCAAAGGAGAATACCATTACCCGCTACCGCCCCCATGAACGACTCCCAATTGTCATCGTGCTCCGAAGGCACCAAGGCAAATGCCACTGGCTCCGAAGGCAACATGCAGGAGAAATTGTATATACCTAATTGTATATATATGTACATGTGTATGTGTGAATAATGGTGGTTGTGAGACATTCGATGATATATATATACATACATATATATATATATAGGGTAACGCTATTCTAAGCGTGAGTGTAGAATAGCTTATTCTACACCCCAGTAACGGTACATGCAAAATCTAGTAACACACCATTGAAAATATAGTAAATTCTGTGACAATGTGGTAAGTTGGAAACTTGGATAGTAAAACAAATATTTTTGAATTACCACATTTTGTACAGTGATTTACTAGATTTTGCATGTAGCGTTACTGGGGTGTAGAATAAGCTATTCTACACTCACGCTTAGAATAGCATTACTATATATATATATATATATATATATATATATATATATATGATCGGTTCTACGAGAAATTCTATTTATATATATGCATAGCATGTACAATATGTAGTACCGTAAAATACCAGCAAACGAAAAAGAATTAAATGGAAAACACACAATTAAAGGAAAATAAATCATGAACCCAAAACCCCCCAAACCTTTTAGTACCGGTTGGTGTTACCAACCGGTACTAAAGGGCTCCCCACCCCCGACACTGGCTCGTGCCACGTGGTGGCCCTTTAGCGGCGGTTCGTGCAGAACCGGTACTAAAGGGCCTTACGAACCGGTGTTATAGCTCGGTTCTGCACTAGTATAACCGAGGAACCCTACGAGGTTCCGGTCAAAAAAGAAAAAGGGGAAGAAGGACAGGACCAAAAGCTTGTCCATCCCGAAGGAAGCCTCAAGCGCTCCTATGGAGAGCAGCCACAATTCCTCCTCAGAGCCGACCATCGAGGAGGAAGAGAGCATAACACACTCTTCTAAGGGCGGGAAGAGATCGACGTCTGGGGAGGTCGAAGAAATCGCTCCTTCTCGGATGTTCAAGTGTCCCAGGAGGGCGCATACCTCTTTAGCTGGTAGGACTTTGGCTCTAGTAGAGCTTATTGACCCAAGTTCGTCTGAGGATAGCCGACGTACTCGGGAGCACCGGGAGGCGAAAGGTGGAGTCCATCTTTGAAAGATGTATTTAGCCAATGCCATCTACTTCACCTAATGGCTGCTTTGTTCATTTTGTAGCCCGGTGCGTGCTCTGCCGCGAGAGAGTGATTCTGAGGGAAGCCTTCCATTCGCGTTGTTAGCCCGGAGTTCGTCCAGGACAGCTACTGATCCTAAACCCATGCATGATGATCTGGGCGAGGCAACTTCCTGTCCCACCCCTCCAGCTCCGAACGCTGGCGGCGATGGGCCTGATGCCCCCATGGTCGAGGTCGATACTTCGACCACGGCATAGGAAGCCGAGGACCAGGAGGAAAGGACTTCCCCCGTCCAGGGAGAGATGGAGCTCCAATGCCCCACATCCCCAGTCCCCACGACCGCAACATCACCAGGTCGGATATCGACGCCTCCCGCCTCTTCAACCGAGGGTCACCTACAGAGCGCGTCTTCGCCTCTGCTTGGTCCGGAAGGGACCAAGCTATCAGGACGTCAACAGGCGGTGGGGGCTGCTGTAAATAGCTTCTCCCTCTCGATCAACGTGCCCTCCTCGGCATGGCTCTTTCAAAATTCTAGTCAGCCAAGGCTGTCAAATCATGGGTTCTGGCAAAACCCTCAAGGTTCGAACACTGCGGTGCGCGCAGAGATTTCCTCCCTACCGATCTACGCCCTAGCTCGCTAAGATCTCGCGGACGAACTCGACGAACTCGCAACACCAAGACACAAGATTTATACTGGTTCGAGCCATCGTTGTGGTGTAATACCCTACTCCAGTGTGGTGGTGGTGGATTGCCTCTTGGGCTGCTGATGAATAGTACAAGGGGAAGAACAGCCTCCTGAGGTTGAGGCTTTCTTGTGCTCTGCGGACTTGTGGGTGTGTGGATCCAGTCCAAGATGGGTTGCCAGATGCCCTCTACTGTGGTGGCTAGTTCTACTTATATAGGCCCTGGTCCTCTCCCCAAATATTGAGCGGGAAGGGAGCCAACAACGGCCAATTCGAAAGGGGACAGCTAGTACAGCTTATCCTAACAAAAGCGGTCTTCGCCTGCGAAAGGCTCTGGTGGTGATGCCGTCTTGGGCTCCATGGTGACCTTCGTTCTGTCGTCCTGTTGGTCTTGGTCTCGTTGCACTGATATGGAAACATTTGCTTGATGCCTCGGTACTCCGCGCCTGCGCTTGCCCCCTAGCACCAAAGAAGAAACAAGGACACTGCGCGCTGGCGCCTGCCTGGCGCCCACCTGATCTTGATCATCATGGCTCACGTCACGAGAGCCTCGCGAGGTTTGCCCTGCCTTGATTCCTCCGCTCCTCGCGAGGTAGCCTAGTGAGGTCGCTCCTGAGGAGGTCTTGCGTCGTCCGCCTCGCGAGGCTTGGCCCCTCGCGAGGGTCCTGAATGTCTTGCTGATGAAGATGGGTCGTGCAGGCCTGCTAGCGAAGCCACGCTGTGGGCCGGAAGCAGGCAAGTCTGGGGACCCCCGTTCCCAGAACGCCGACAGTAGCCCCCGGGCCCAAGGTGCGCTCGGGCTTGGCTTCGCGGCGAAGCCAAAGGTCAAGCGCGGAGCGCCGCGGGCCCCAAAAGCTTGCGGCCTTGGTCGACGCGTGGCGGTTGATTGGTCGTGGGCGTCTCCGCTTCCCACGCTGCCTCGGCAACTGCTCGACTTGACAAGTCCCTGCGACATGCAAGGAAAACCATCAATACATGTGATCATGGGAGGCGCCGGTTGGCCTTCTTCTGCTATAAATGGGGAGGGGGCAGAGCCCCCGTCACCCATCTCTCCACGCTTTGCCTGCTTCCTCCTCCTTTCTCCTCTCCTTAGCAGCAATGGCGCCATTGAAGAAGTTCTCCGCCGCGGAGAAGGGCAAGGCCCCTTGGGAGGGGACAAGCTCCCCGGCGCCCAAGCGTGGACGTGGCCATCCCCGCAAGCACGCTGCAACTCCCGCCGTGGCCCTCGGCTCCCGGGGGGGCGCCGCTGCGCGTGGCAGGAGTCACTCTGGTCGCGGCAGCCCCGTTGACGAAAGGATACGCGCCGTGGTTGCGTGTCCTCCCCGGCCGCGGTTCCACCCGTCAGAGGTGCTGCCGGAGTTTGTTGTTTGGTCGGAGGATCCGGCCAGCAGCTGGCTCCAGCTTCCTCGCTTCTTTGCCGACGAGCTGCCGGCCTCCGGTCCGGGCGGGCTCTGGCTGCAGGCAGACGGTTGCTGCAGCCGGGCTTCTTGGGTCGCAGTTGAGGTCTCCGTCGCGGGCAACATAGCTCTGGCCCGCGGTTGGCAGACGTTTGCCCGCGCGCACGGCCTCGGCAGGCGGTGCACCCTCCACTTCAAGTTTGATGGTGACGCGACCCTCTACGTGAGGGTGTTCGGGGAAGACGGTCGCCGCGCCGGATGCTGCCCCGAGGTGAACGACGGCGAGGAGGTGCTCGGCCTTGGCGATGGTCGTGGTGTGGAGGAGGGTGAACCCGCCGGCCGCGCCTCGTCCGGCTACGGTGGCTCCTCTCTCGGCAACAGCTCCAGCAGTGGCGGCTACGACCAGCCGCCACGTCGCCATGCCCGCTTCAAAGGTGGCGGCGGGTCGTTTCGTCGCCGCGCATCCGTCAAGCGCGAGGAGGGGTCCGACTAAGCCCGGGACGTCGCCAAGGGCCTGCCCCCGCGGACTGCTGTAGGGGCGAGCGCCGCTTTTGTTTCGTTCCTCTTTTCCTTCCTGCATCAAAACGAAACCAGTATGGGCCCGGAGGGGCGTGTATGGAACCATTACTCCTTAACCATTATGCTATGTTTGTTGCTCTCGCGTTATGTCGTTATTCTATGCAGAGATAACTTAGCTTGGCGTGTCTGGGGCAACCTCCCCTTCACGAGGCACTTGTTTCCTCGTGCCCGTCTTGACTTAGAGGTCACTCAGGAACTGAAAAAAATTCATTAGGAAGCTTGCCAGGAAACTTATCATTCGCCCAAGCCTTGACCCAGCGCTTCATATCACGGTACCCGAGGGGCACGGATTAAGAGAGATGCACCAAATTGTGGGCTCAAACAAGGGCGCCTCGCGTGAAAGCAGACGATAGGCAGAGAGAAGGAAAAAAGCTCGCGAGGGCTCCTGCCTAGCCCCCTCACGAGGTGTGCGAGAGAGAACAGATGCCAACTAGAGCCGGAAATAGCGACAAAAGGCGATAGAACAAAATCAGCGATGGACGCCAGAAGCAAACTTTGATTTAAAAAAAAGGGGCGAGCCAACTACGGAAAGCAAATGAAAAGCCGTGTCCGGCACCTAGTCTAGTCTTCAAGTCTTCTCACCAGCACGGAGCTAAGTGCTGCCACTAGGCGTGGGAGGGAGCCCCAGGGCCTGAGGCAGGCACCCCTGAGACTCCGGGGCGTGTACAGCCCCACTCATTATTACGTGAGAGTGTCACGGGCGGCGATATTCACAGGCACTGGGCCTTCTTCTCAGGCACTGGGCCTTGCTTCATAGGCACTGAGCCTTGCTTTATGGGTAGAACTTCCAGAGGTGCTGGATGTTCCAGGCGTTCTGGATGGGTACCCCGTCCTTCATCTCCAGGCGCGCGGTGCCAGGGCTAGAGACATGGACGCCCCTGAACGGGCCCTCCCACATAGGTGAGAGCTTGTGCAGCCCTTCCCCGGAGAGGACCCGCCTAAGGACGAGGTCGCCCGTCTTGTGCGTCCTGGAGCGGATGTTGAGGCAGTGATATCGCCGCAGCGCCTGCTGGTACCTCGCCGCCCTCAGTGCAGCTTCACGACGACGTTCCTCCCCCAGCACGACGTCCATCCCCCGCATGGCGTCCTGCTGCGCTTCATCAAACGCCAGGACCCGTGCGGAGTGATGCTTGACCTCGTGAGGAAGGACCGCTTCGGCTCCGTAGACAAGGAAGAATGGGGTCTTGCCCGTCGGCTTGGTGCCGGTGGTGCGGATGGACCACAACACGGACTGGAGCTTGTCGTGCCAGCCCCTGCTGCAGGCCTCGAGCTTCTTCTTGAAGGTCCTGGTCTTGAGGCCCCTCAAGACCTCTTCGTTGCGCGTTCGGCCTGACCATTGCTCCTGGGGTGTGCCACCAAAGCGTAGCAAATCTGCGTTCCAAGGTTAGCGCAGTAGGTTTTGAAGAGGTTACTAGTGAACTGCGAGCCATTATCTGTGATGATGCGGTTGGGAACCCCGAAACGGTTCACGAGGCCCTTGATGAACTTGACAGCGGAGCCAGCTGGGATGGTACGGACGGCTTCCACTTCCGCCCACTTGGTGAACTTGTCGATGGCGACGTAGAGGTAGCGGTAGCCCCCAAGCGCTTGAGGGAACGGGCCCAAGATGTCCAGCCCCCAGACCGTGAACGGCCACGTGAGTGGGATGGTCTGGAGGCCCTGAGCCGGCTGATGAACCTGCTTGGCGTGGAACTGGCAGGCTTCGCAGGACTTCACCAGCTCAGCTGCGTCGTTGAGCGCAGTGGGCCAGTAGAACCCACTACGGAATAACTTGCCGATGAGGGTCCGTGATGACGAGTGGTGCCCGCAGTCCCCACCGTGTATGTCAATTAGCAGCTCCTTCCCCTGGTCCCTGGAAATGCAGCGCAGAGTAACGTCATTTGGCCGCTTCCTATACAACTCACCGTCCTGGATGCAGTACGCCGTGGCTTGCCGGGCCACGTGCTCTACATCCTCGTCCTTCTCCGGCAGGGCCCCTTGCATCAGATACTCCTTGAATTCTTTGGTCCAACATCCCTCCTGGGGCTCGAGCGCCAAGAGCAGGCGAGCTCCTGAGGTCGGGCCATAGGCTGGGGCTCCCGTGGCAGGCGGCTGCTGGAGCTCCTCCCGGGGCTAAGCTACGCTTGAAAGTTGTGGTGTCGCTGATGGCTTGAAGAGTCGTTCCTCAATGACGTCGGGCTCTTGTGGCTGCCGCTTGGATGCCCTCTTGGCGATGTCGTCAGCTTCCTTGTTGGTGCCCCGGGGCACATGCTGTAACTCCAGGCCCAAGAACTGCTTCTCCATCTTGCGTACCTCTGCGAGGTATGCCTCCATATGCTCGTCCCTCGGCTCATATACTTTGTTGGAGAAGTTGACGAGGAGCTGCGAGTCGCCCTTAATGGTAAGGCGCTTCACCCCCAGAGCTGCCGCTCCAAGGCGATGTGCATCAGCCGCTGAAAGGTCGCGCCCGCGTTGCGCAGTCCGAAGGGCATGCATGTGTAGCTATACACCCCACACGGGGTCAGGAAGGTTGTCTTCTCCACATCTTCTACCGCCATCTTGATCTGGTGATACCCTGAGAACACATCCAGGAAGCATAGCATGTCACACTCGGCGGTGGAGTCGACGATCTGCTCGATGCATGGGAGCGGGAACAGATCTTGGGGGCAGGCCTTGTTGAGGTTGGTGAAGTCGGCGCACATTCGCTCCTTCCCGCCTTTCTTCGGCACTACGACGGGGTTCGCCAGCCATTCGGGGTACCGAACGTCGCGAATGGCACCCGCCGCCTCCAGCTTGCGGGTCTCTTGGACGATGAAGGCCTGCTTCTCAGTGGACTGTCGTCTCGCCCGCTGCTTCACAGGGCGTACATTGGCGCATACCCTTAAATGATGTTGAATCACCTCTCTCGGGACTCCCACCAGCTGATTGGGCTCCCACGCGAATATATCCTTGTTCGCACGCAAGAACTTCACCAACGCTTCCTCTTGGCTTGGGTCGAGGCTGGCACCTATGGTAAAGGTGGCTCCTGAGGGCCCGTCCTCGTCGACTGGCACCTGCTTGGTTTCCGCCTTGTCTTGTGTGAACAACTGCTTCTTCTTGGTCGGTGCGGCTCCCTTGGGCTCGGAGGTGCCCGCATCGACAGGCTGCGCTGCCGCAGCGGACTTGAGGGCGAGCTTGAGCGTCGCCAGGGCCTCCTTGGCGTCCCCCTAGACAGTGAGGACACCTTTGCTTCTGGGCATCTTCATGAGGTTGTAGGCCGGAGTCGCCGCCATGAACTGGGCCAGAGCTGGGTACCCGAGAATGGCATTGTACGGGAGGCCGATGCGGGCGATGTCGAAGTCGACCAGCTCGGTGCGGTAGTTGTCGCGCGTGCCGAAGGTGACGGGGAGGCGGATCTGCCCCAGGGAGCGGGCAGTGCCACCACCAACTCCTGAGAAAGGCTTGCTGAGGCTGAGCCGCTTGAGTGGCACATGAAGAAGTCTGAAGGCCTCCACGGAGAGCAAGTTGAGGCCGGCGCCGCCGTCGATGAGGGTCTTGGTAACAGTCACGTTGCAGATGGTGGGCGTGCAGAGCATTGGGAGCATGCCCGAGCCGGCGGTGGAGTCGGGGTGGTCTTCTGAGCCGAAGGTGAGGTCGGCCTCTGGCACAGCCCAACCCGGCGGAGCCCCCGAGCGCTTGGAAGCGGCACCAATCTGGCGGAGGAACGGCTTGACGTGGCGATCCGAAGGCGGTTCTTTAGAGCCGCCCAGCAGGGCCGCGACTGCGTGGTGCGCCGGTACCGCGTAGCGCGCAGTGAAGAGGTCGCGGAGTTCCTCCCAGGATGCCACCATGGATCCAGGGAGGTTGAGCAGCCAGGCGCGTGGCTCGCCGACGAGGGCCATGGGGAGCCAGTTGGCCATGACCTTGTCGTCGCCCCCGGCCTCGAGGACGGCCTCCTCGTATGCCAGCAGGAAAGCCGACGGGTCTGCCGCCCTGTCGTAGCACGGCGGCATCTCCGACCTGAACTTGGGTGGCCATCGCACCTGCCGCAGGGCGGGGGCCAGGGCACAGAGCCCCCTGGCCCCGTCGTCAGCGCCGACCGTTGGAGCCGGTAGCGGGGCGCCTGCCATGAGGGCGAAGTGCGGTGGCGGCGGAGCGTAGGTCGGCGGAGAGGAGCTACGGCGCACCCCTACCTAGCGCGCCAAATGTCGGATCACGGGTTCCGGCAAAACCCTCAAGGTTCAAACACTGGGGTGCGCCCAGAGATTTCCTCCCTACACCCTAGCTCGCTAAGATCTCGCGGACGAACTCGACGAACTCGCAACACCAAGACACAAGATTTATACTGGTTCGGGCCACCGTTGTGGTGTAATACGGTACAAGGGGAAGAACAGCCTCCTGAGGTTGAGGCGTTCCTGTGCTCTGCAGACTTGTGGGTGTGTGGATCCAGTCCAAGATGGGTTGTCAGATGCCCTCTACTGTGGTGGCTAGTTCTACTTATATAGGCCCTGGTCCTCTCCCCAAATATTGAGCGGGAAGGGAGCCAACAACGGCCAATTCGAAAGGGGACAGCTAGTACAGCTTATCCTAACAAAAGCGGTCTTCGCCTGCAAAAGGCTCTGGTGGTGACGCCGTCTTGGGCTCCATGGTGACTTCCGTTCTGTCGTCCTGCTGGTCTTGGTCTCGTTGCACCGATATGGAAACCTTTGCTTGATGCCTCGGTACTCCGCGCCTGCGCTTGCCCCCTAGCACCAAAGAGGAAACAAGGACACTGCGCGCTGGCGCCCGCCTGATCTTGATCGTCGTGGCTCACGTCACGAGAGCCTCGCGAGGTTTGCCCTGCCTAGATTCCTCTGAAGGAAATATGCCCTAGAGGCAATAATAAAGTATTATATATTTCCTTATATCATGATAAATGTTTATTATTCATGCTAGAATTGTATTAACCGGAAACATAATACATGTGTGAATACATAGACAAACAGAGTGTCACTAGTATGCCTCTACTTGACTAGCTCGTTAATCAAAGATGGTTATGTTTCCTAGCCATAGACATGAGTTGTCATTTGATTAACGAGATCACCTCATTAGGAGAATGACGTGATTGACTTGACCCATTCCGTTAGCTTAGCACCCGATCGTTTAGTATGTTGCTATTGCTTTCTTCATGACTTATACATGTTCCTATGACTATGAGATTATGCAACTCCCGTTTACCGGAGGAACACTTTGTGTGCTACCAAACGTCACAACCTAAATGGGTGATTATAAAGGTGCTCTACAGGTGTCTCCAAAGGTACTTGTTGGGTTGGCGTATTTCGAGATTAGGATTTGTCACTCCAATTGTCGGAGAGGTATCTCTGGGCCCACTCGGTAATGCACATCACTATAAGCCTTGCAAGCATTGTGACTAATGAGTTAGTTGCGGGATGATGTATTACGGAACGAGTAAAGAGACTTGCCGGTAACAAGATTGAACTAGGTATCGAGATACCGACGATCGAATCTCGGGCAAGTAACATACCGATGACAAAGGGAACAACGTATGTTGTTATGTGGTCTGACCGATAAAGATCTTCGTAGAATATGTGGGAGCCAATATGGGCATCCAGGTCCCGCTATTGGTTATTGACCGGAGACGTGTCTCGGTCATGTCTACATAGTTCTCGAACCCGTAGGGTCCGCACGCTTAAAGTTACGATGACAGTTTTATTATGAGTTTATGTATGTTGATGTACCGAAGGAGTTCGGAGTCCCGGATGAGATCGGGGACATGACGAGGACTCTCGAAATGGTCGAGAAGTAAAGATCGATATATTGGACGACTATATTCGGACTTCGGAAAGGTTCCGAGTGATTCGGGTATTTTTCGGAGTACCGGAGAGTTACGGGAATACGTATTGGGCCTTATTGGGCCATACGGGAAAGAAGGAAAAGGGCCTCAAGGGTGGCCGCACCCCTCCCCTTGGTCTGGTCCGAATTGGACTAGGGAAGGGGGGCGCCCCCTTCCTTCCTTCTCTTTTTCCCTTCCTCTTTTCCTATTCCATATGGGAGGTGGAATCCTACTAGGCCTAGGGAGTCCTAGTAGGACTCCACACTTGGTGCGCCCCCTCCTCCTCCCTTGCTCCTTTATATACGGGGGCAGGGGGCACCCCATGGACACACTTGATATACGATATTTTTAGCCGTGTGCGGTGCCCCCCTCCACCAGATTACACCTCGATAATACCGTCGCCGAGATTAGGCGAAGCCCTGCGTCGGTGGAACATCATCATCGTCACCACGCCGTCGTGCTGACGAAACTCTCCCTCAACACTCGGCTGGATCGGAGTTTGGGGACGTCATCGAGCTGAACGTGTGTAGAACTCGGAGGTGCCGTACGTTCGGTGCTTGATCGGTCGGATCGTGAAGACGTACGACTACATCAACCGCGTTGTGATAACGCTTCCGCTGTCGGTCTACGAGGGTACGTGGACAACACTCTCCCCTCTCGTTGCTATGCATCACCATGATCTTGCGTGTGCGTAGGAATTTTTTTGAAATTACTACGTTCCCCAACAGTGGCATCCGAGCCTGGTTTTATGCGTTGATGCTATGCACGAGTAGAACACAAGTGAGTTGTGGGCGATATAAGTCATACTGCTTACCAGCATGTCATACTTTGGTTCAGCGGTATTGTGAGATGAAGCGGCCCGGACCGACATTACGCGTACGCTTACGCGAGACTGGTTTCACCGTTCGGAGCACTCGTTGCTTAAAGGTGACTGGCGGGTGTCTGTCTCTCTCACTTTAGTTGAACCGAGTGTGGCTACGCCCGGTCCTTGCGAAGGTTAAAACAGCATCAACTTGACAAACTATCGTTGTGGTTTTGATGCGTAGGTAAGAACGGTTCTTGCTAAGCCCGTAGCAGCCACGTAAAACTTGCAACAACAAAGTAGAGGACGTCTAACTTGTTTTTGCAAGGCATGTTGTGATGTGATATGGTCAAGACATGATGTGATATAATGTGTTGTATGAGATGATCATGTTTTGTAACCGAGTTATCGGCAACTGGCAGGAGCCATATGGTTGTCGCTTTATTGTATGAGATGCAATCACCATGTAATAGTTTTACTTTATCACTAAGCGGTAGCGATAGTCGTAAAAGCAATAAGTTGGCGAGACGACAACGATGCTACAATGGAGATCAAGGTGTCGCGCCGGTGACGATGGTGATCATGACGGTGCTTCGGAGATGGAGATCACAATCACAGTGCTTCGGAGATGGAGATCACAAGCACAAGATGATGATGGTCATATCATATCACTTATATTGATTGCATGTGATGTTAATCCTTTATGCATCTTATCTTGCTTTGATTGACGGTAGCATTATAAGATGATCTCTCACTAAAATTTCAAGATAAAAGTGTTCTCCCTGAGTATGCACCGTTGCAAAAGTTCTTCGTGCTGAGACACCACGTGTTAATCGGGTGTGATAGGCTCTACGTTCAAATACAACGGGTGCAAAACAGTTGCACACGCGGAATACTCAGGTTAAACTTGACGAGCCTAGCATATACAGATATGGCCTCGGAACACAGAGACCGAAAGGTCGAGCGTGAATCATATAGTAGATATGATCAACATAGTGATGTTCACCATTGAAACTACTCCATCTCACGTGTTAATCGGACATGGTTTAGTTGCTTTGGATCACGTAATCACTTAGATGATTAGAGAGATGTCTATCTAAGTGGGAGTTCTTAAGTAATATGATTAATTGAACTTAAATTTATCATGAACTTAGTCCTGATAGTATTTTGCAAATTATGTTGTAGATCAATAGCTCGCATTGTTGCTTCCCTGTGTTTATTTTTGAGATGTTCCTAGAGAAAAATTATGTTGAAAGATGTTAGTAGCAAAGATGCGGATTGGATCCGTGATCTGAGGATTATCCTCATTGCTGCACCGAAAAATTATGTCCTTGATGCACCGCTAGGTGACAGACCTATTGCAGGAGCAGATGCAGACGTTATGAACGTTTGGCTAGCTCAATATGATGACTACTTGATAGTTTAGTGCACCATGCTTAACGGCTTAGAGTCGGGACTTCAAAGACGTTTTGAACGTCATGGACCATATGAGATGTTCCAGGAGTTGAAGTTAATATTTCAAGCAAATACCCGAGTTGAGAGATATGAAATCTCCAACAAGTTCTATAGCAAAAAGATGGAGGAGAATCGCTCAACTAGTGAGCATGTGCTCAGATTGTCTGGGTACTACAATCACTTGAATCAAGTGGGAGTTTATCTTCCAGATAAAATAGTGATTGACAGAATTCTCTAGTCACCATCACCAAGTTAATAGAACTTCGTGATGAACTATGGTATGCAAGGGATGACGAAAGTAATTCCCGAGCTCTTCGTGATGCTGAAATCGATGAAGGTAGAAATCAAGAAAAACATCAAGTGTTGATGGTTGACGAGACCACTTCAAATGTTGATGGTTGACGAGACCACTAGTTTCAAGAAAAGGGCAAAGGGAAGAAGGGGAACTTCAAAAAGAACGGCAAGCAAGTTGCTGCTCAAGTGAAGAAGCCTAAGTCTGGTCCTAAGCCTGAGACTAAGTGCTTCTACTGCAAAGGGACTGGTCACTGGAAGCGGAACTACCCCAACTATTTGGTGGATAAGAAGGATGGCAAAGTGAACAAAGGTATATTTGATATACAGATTATTGATGTGTACTTTACTAGTGTTTATAGCAACCCCTCGGTAATTGATACTGGTTCAGTTGCTAAAGAGTAGTAACTCGAAACGGGAGTTGCAGAATAAACAGAGACTAGTAAAAGTGAACAAAGGTATATTTGATATACAAATTATTGATGTGTACTTTACTAGTGTTTATAGCAACCCCTCGGTAATTGATACTGGTTCAGTTGCTAAAGAGTAGTAACTCGAAAACGGGAGTTGCAGAATAAACAGAGACTAGTAAAAGGCGAGGTGACGATGTGTGTTGGAAGTAGTTCCAAGATTGATATGATCATCATCGCACACTCCCTGTACTTTCAGGATTAGTGTTGAAACTAAATAAGTGTTATTTGGTGTTTGCGTTGAGCATGAATATGATTTGATCATGTTTATTGCAATACAGTTATTAATTTAAGTTAGAGAACAATTGTTGTTCTGTTTACATGAATAAAACCTTTATGGTCATACACACCAACGAAAAATGGTTTGTTGGATCTCGATCGTAGTGATACACATATTCATAATATTGAAGCCAAAAGATGCAAAGTTAATAATGATAGTGCAACTTATTTGTGGTACTGCCGTTTAGGTCATATTGGTGTAAAGCGCATGAAGAAACTCCATACTAATGGGATTTTGGAATCACTTGATTATGAATCACTTGATGCTTGCGAACCGTGCCTCATGGGCAAGATGACTGAAACGCCGTTCTCCGGAACTATGGAGAGAGCAACAGATTTGTTGGAAATCATACATACAGATGTATGTGGTCCGATGAATATTGAGGCTCGTAGCAGGTATCATTATTTTCTGACCTTCACAGATGATTTGAGCAGATATGGGTATATCTACTTGATGAAACACAAAGTCTGAAACATTTGAAAAGTTCAAAGAATTTCAGAGTGAAGTGGAGAATCATCGTAACAAGAAAATAAAATTTTCTACAATATGATCGCAGCAGTAAAATATTTGAGTTACGAGTTTGGCCTTCAGTTAAAACAATGTGAAATAGTTTCACTACTCACGCCACCTGGAACACCACAGTGTAATGGTGTGTCCGAACGTCATAACCATACTTTATTGGATATAGTGCAATCTATGATGTCTCTTACCAATTTACCACTATCGTTTTGGGGTTATGCGTTAGAGACAGCTACATTCACGTTAAATAGGGCACCATCAAAATCCGTTGAGACGACGCCTTATGAACTGAGGTTTGGCAAGAAACCAAAGTTGTCGTTTCTTAAAGTTTGGGGTTGCGATGCTTATGTGAAAAAGTTTCATCCTGATAAGCTCAAACCCAAATCGGAGAAATGTATCTTCATAGGATACCCAAAGGAGACAGTTTGGTACACCTTCTATCACAGATCCGAAGGCAAGACATTCGTTGCTTAGTATGGATCCTTTCTAGAGAAGGAGTTTCTCTCGAAAGAAGTGAGTGGGAGAAAAGTAGAACTTGATGAGGTAACTGTACCTGCTCCCTTATTGGAAAGTAGTTCATCACAGAAATCTGTTCCTGTGACTCCTACACCAATTAGTGAGGAAGTTAATGATGATGATCATGTAACTTCAGATCAAGTTACTACCAAAACTCGTAGGTAAACCAGAGTGAGATCCACACCAGAGTGGTACGGTAATCCTGTTCTGGAGGTCATGTTATTTGACCATGACGAACCTACGAACTATGAAGAAGCGATGGTGAGCCCAGATTCCGCAAAATGGCTTGAGGCCATGAAATCTGAGACGGGATCCATGTATGAGAACAAAGTATGGACTTTGATTGACTTGCCCAATGGTCGGCGAGCCATTGAGATTAAATGGATCTTCAAGAGGAAGACGGACGCTGATAGTAGTGTCACTATCTACAAAGCTAGAATTGTCGCAAAAAGGTTTTCGACAAGTTCAAGATGTTGACTACGATGAGAGTTTCTCACTCGTATCTATGCTTAAGTCTGTCCGAATCATGTTAGCAATTGCCGCATTTTATGAAATCTGGCAAAGGGATAAACAAAACTGCATTCCTTAATGGATTTATTAAAGAAGAGTTGTATATGATGCAACCAGAAGGTTTTGTCAATCCTAAAAGTGCTAACAAAATATGCAAGTTCCAGCGATCCATCTATGGACTGGTGCAAGCATCTCAGAGTTGGAATATATGCTTTGATAAGTTGATCAAAGGATATAGTTTTATACAGACTTGCGATGAAGCCTGTATTTACAAGAAAGTGAGTGGGAGCACTACAGCATTTCTGATAAGTATATGTGAATGACATATTGTTGATCAGAAATAATGTAGAATTATTCTGCAAAGCATAAAGGAGTGTTTGAAAGGAGTTTTTCAAAGAAAGACCTCGGTGAAGCTGCTTACATATTGAGCATCAAGATCTATAGAGATAGATGAAGACGCTTGATAAGTTTTTCAATGAGTACATACCTTAACAAGATTTTGAAGTAGTTTAAAATAGAACAGTCAAAGAAAGAGTTCTTGCCTGTGTTACAAGGTGTGAAATTGAGTAAAACTCAAAGCCTGACCACGGCAGAAGATAGAAAGAGAATGAAAGTCATTCCCTATGCCTTGGCCATAGGTTCTATAAAGTATGCCATGCTGTGTACCAGATCTATTGTATACCCTACACTGATTTTGGCAAGGGAGTACAATAGTAGATCACTGGACAGCGGTCAAAATTATCCTTGGTGGAATAAGGATATATTTCTCGATTATGGAAGTGACAAAAAGGTTCGTCGTAAAGGGTTACGTCGATACAAGTTTTTGACACTAAATCTAGATGACTCTAAGTCTCGGTCTAGATACATATTGAAAGTGGAAGCAATTAGCTAGAGTAGCGCCGTGCAGAGCATTGTAGACATAGAAATTTGCAAAATACTTACGGATCTGAATGTGGCAGACCCGTTGACTAAAATTATCTCACAATCAAAACAGGATCACACCTTAGTACTCTTTGGGTGTTAATCGCATAGCGATATGAACTAGATTATTGACTCTAGTAAACCCTTTGAGTGTTGGTCACATAGAGATGTGAACTATGGGTGTTAATCACATGGTGATGTGAATTATTGGTGTTAAATCACATGGCGATGTGAACTAGATTATTGACTCTAGTGCAAGTGGGAGACTGAAGGAAATATGCCCTAGAGGCAATAATAAAGTATTATATATTTCCTTATATCATGATAAATGTTTATTATTCATGCTAGAATTGTATTAACCGGAAACATAATACATGTGTGAATACATAGACAAACAGAGTGTCACTAGTATGCCTCTACTTGACTAGCTCGTTAATCAAAGATGGTTATGTTTCCTAGCCATAGACATGAGTTGTCATTTGATTAACGAGATCACCTCATTAGGAGAATGACGTGATTGACTTGACCCATTCCGTTAGCTTAGCACCCGATCGTTTAGTATGTTGCTATTGCTTTCTTCATGACTTATACATGTTCCTATGACTATGAGATTATGCAACTCCCGTTTACCGAAGGAACACTTTGTGTGCTACCAAACGTCACAACGTAAATGGGTGATTATAAAGGTGCTCTACAGGTGTCTCCAAAGGTACTTGTTGGGTTGGCGTATTTCGAGATTAGGATTTGTCACTCCAATTGTCGGAGAGGTATCTCTGGGCCCACTCGGTAATGCACATCACTATAAGCCTTGCAAGCATTGTGACTAATGAGTTAGTTGCGGGATGATGTATTACGGAACGAGTAAAGAGACTTGCCGGTAACGAGATTGAACTAGGTATCGATATACCGACGATCGAATCTCGGGCAAGTAACATACCGATGATAAAGGGAACAACGTATGTTGTTATGCGGTCTGACCGATAAAGATCTTCGTAGAATATGTGGGAGCCAATATGGGCATCCAGGTCCCGCTATTGGTTATTGACCGGAGACGTGTCTCGGTCATGTCTACATAGTTCTCGAACCCGTAGGGTCCGCACGCTTAAAGTTACGATGACAATTTTATTATGAGTTTATGTATGTTGATGTACCGAAGGATTTCGGAGTCCCGGATGAGATCGGGGACATGACGAGGAGTCTCGAAATGGTCGAGACGTAAAGATCGATATATTGGACGACTATATTCGGACTTCGGAAAGGTTCCGAGTGATTCGGGTATTTTTCGAAGTACCGGAGAGTTACGGGAATACGTATTGGGCCTTATTGGGCCATACGGGAAAGAAGGAAAAGGGCCTCAAGGGTGCCGCACCCCTCCCCTTGGTCTGGTCCGAATTGGACTAGGGAAGGGGGGCGCCCCCTTCCTTCCTTCTCTTTTTCCCTTCCTCTTTTCCTATTCCATATGGGAGGTGGAATCCTACTAGGCCTAGGGAGTCCTAGTAGGACTCCACACTTGGTGCGCCCCCTCCTAGGGCCGGCCTCCTCCTTCCTTGCTCCTTTATATACGGGGGCAGGGGGCACCCCATGGACACACTTGATATACGATATTTTTAGTCGTGTGCGGTGCCCCCCTCCACCAGATTACACCTCGATAATACCGTCGCGGAGATTAGGCGAAGCCCTGCGTCGGTGGAACATCATCATCGTCACCACGCCGTCGTGCTGACGAAACTCTCCCTCAATACTCGGCTGGATCGGAGTTCGAGGGACGTCATCGAGCTGAACGTGTGTAGAACTCGGAGGTGCCGTACGTTCGGTACTTGATCGGTCGGATCGTGAAGACGTATGACTACATCAACCCCGTTGTGATAACGCTTCCACTGTCGGTCTACGAGGGTACGTGGACAACACTCTCCCCTCTCGTTGCTATGCATCACCATGATCTTGCGTGTGCGTAGGAAATTTTTTGAAATTACTACGTTCCCCAACATCCTCCGCTCCTCGCGAGGCAGCCTGGTGAGGCCGCTCCTGAGGAGATCTTGCGTCGTCCGCCTCGTGAGGCTTGGCCCCTCGCGAGGGTCCTGAATGTCTTGCTGATGAGGATGGGCCGTGCAGGCCTGCTAGCGAAGCAACATTATGGGCCGCAGGCAGGCAAGTCTGGGGACCCCCGTTCGCAGAACGCCGACAAAGGCTGGGATGATGGAAGTGTTCATCAGCCTTGCAAAAGGCTTTGAGGTACGCACACATGACTACTCGTGTGTTTCATTTTATAAATTGCTTTGTTAGTATATCCACTTATAGCCAGTGTATGCTGTAATTTATTTGAAAAGGCAGATAACCCAGTAGCCCCCAAGTCTTAAGCTAGTTTACCAAACTGGCTTGAGGGTTGTGAAAATTTTATGATTCTAATGCGAATATGCAGTAGCCCCCGAGACTCTAGTTGGATCGAGGAATCCGACTGGAGGATCGAATCTTATGCTCGGTTTTTATTGGCTTTTTGGATTTTGAAGCAGGCCTCCTCTTCTGCTTCCACTGATAACACGACAGAGTTGGAGGAGATGAGAGGCAAACTTGCACGCTCCAAGGAGGATCAGCAATTGCTTCGTCAGCAGGTGGCTCGGGTGCAAGGTAAGGAAAAGTCCATTGCTTGCTAATTTTCTCTATCGAAAACAATTTACTTATTAATCCAAGTATGATTTGTTCTTTAATAGCATCCGAGAAGGACCTTGCAAACCTACAGTCTAATCTAGAAAAAGTGCTACTAGAGGCCGATCAACAGAAGGTTGTGACGCAGAAAAGCGCAGAAGAGCTGGCCGAGGAACATAAAACTTGGCTCGCTGCCCAAGCTCAGATTGCCGAGGTTGAGGAGGACCTAAAGAGCACAGTCGCTAAATGCGATGCTTTGAAGGTTTCTTCCGAGCAGGATGCCACCGAGCTCAAGAAGTTGAAGGCGGATTGCTAGGAGGCCACCTCTCAAGTGAAAGCGGCCAAAGAGGAGCTTCAGCAGGCTACCATCATATAGCTACCAGAAACCGTACTTACCACCGTGCGTTTTTGGCAATGAAGCATTCCCTTCACTAATGCAAAAATGGCGCATGTCAGGTGCGCTCTTGGACCTTCCGGAGAGTGTATTGCAAGCATGCCAGTATTTCGACGTACGCGAGGACGCTACTGCCGAGAAGTCTTTCTGGATGCAATTCTAGGATTCAACTCAGCCCAAGCTTCTCAGTGATCAGCTCAAGCAGATGGCCGAGTGTAACACCCCGCATGTAACTTGCCATATTTGTAACTGCGACTCTTGCCATTTTCGGCTATGTGCTATGATATTCCCTCTATGGTCGGGTTTTTGTCTTTCGTTTTGCATTTTTTCATGTCATGCATATCATATCATGTCATCATCTGCATTGCATTTGCATACGTTTTTCGTCTCTTGCATCCGAGCATTTTCCCCCTTGTCCGTTTTGCAATCCGGCGCTCCTATCTCCTCCAGCGCACCCCTCTTGTTTTCTTTCGTGAGCGGGTGTCAAACATTCTCGGAATGGACCGAGGCTTGTCAAGTGGCCTTAATATACCACCCGGAGACCACCGGTCAGGTTTCGTTCCATTTGGAGGTCGTTTGGTACTCCAACGGTTAACCGGGCATCCGCAAAGTCCATTTGTGTGTTGCAGAAAACCCCCCTAAAAACCAGCCCAAAACCCACCAAACACTCTTCCATGCTCTAGGTCGTTCGATCACGATCGTGTGGGCGAAAACCGCACCTCATTTGGAGTCTCCTAGCTCCCTCTACCTATTTATATGCATCTTCCCCGAAAACAAACGCAGACGAACCCTAGCAACTTCCCTCGCGCCGCGCCGGACGCGTCCGCCGCCGGCCGGACACAGCCGCGCC
>NC_057796.1:220445176-220456131 GCF_018294505.1 Triticum aestivum | reverse complement strand
GGTGCCGCCGCCGCCTTGCCTTGCCTTCGCCGCCGCCGGCCATCGCCATCGCCGTCGCCGGCCCGAGGCCCGCCGGTCGTCGCTCCTCCGGCGCCGGCCCCGCCGTCCTCCGCCTCCCCAACGCTGGCCGCCTCCTTCCCCTTCCTCTGCCGACGCCGGCGAGCCCGACCTCGGCTGCCCCGGCCAGATCCGATCGAAGTTACTGTAGCGGTTGACTTTCTCGATCCCGTTTGTTTCCTAAGTCATTAATTTTCTACAGCATATGCTCATGTTCAATAGTGCATAACTCCTTGCATGTAGCTTCGTTTCGCACGTGTAATATGTCAAATTGTTCGTCTCGTGATTCTCTACATTTTGTTCAGTTGCACCATGTTCATTGGAGGTCATCTTGACGCCCAAATCTCTGTTGCAAGAGGGCTAGTTGTTGTTATCTGCTGGTTCTTATTAGAACTTGGAGATTTGTCATTTTTGTATCATTTAATCTGTGCATCTTATGGGCATGAGCTCTACATGTGTTTTATTGTATGCCATGCTATATTTCCAAGGGTGTATGCCATGTATTTTTGTGATCTCTGTGGTGACTAGCACAAGCTTGCAAACTAGGCCCCGTAATGTTTCTGATTTCAGAGAGTGATTTCTGTCTTTGTCTGTTGTTATTTTGTTGCCATGTAAACTTGATGCTACAGAAAGCTCCATGCATATTTTGGAGATGTTCAGTAAGGATGTTTTGTAGATATTGTTGTAATTGATCCATTCCTGTAATTGTTTGAAATTATGGAGTGCCATAGCATGACTCAATCTTGCTCTACTTTTAGTATAAAATATTTCTGGCAGATTCTTAACATGATATGCAATTTTGCCAAGCTTATTGTAGTTGGTCCATGAATGCTATGTACTTGCTCTTGCCATGGTTAGCTTCATAAACATGCCATCTTGCTGTAGGTATGCTTGTTTTGTCATGAATTTTTTGTGGTGAGTGCATCAAGCTCACAAAGAGGCCTACATATTATTATTTCTGTCATGCTCTGTTTTCTGCTAAGTCTGAAACCTGATAACGGAACTTGCTATGTTTACATGCTTGCCATCATATCTTCTTGTCCTTTTTGGCTTATGGTCAGTAAGGAACTTTTGTCATATGCGTTTAGTAGAATACTGCCATGTCTTGTTTTGCTATGTTAAGTTCCTGTAGCATGTTGATTTCGTACTCTGAATATTGCTACCTGATGCTGTTTGAGCCTATTATCTTTTGCACTTTTGCCATGCTTGTTTGAGCTTGATATGTTGTGAACTAGCCGTAGCTCAGTGTTCATCTTTTGTCAAACATCTCCTGTAGATTACTTCCATGTACTTTGTTGCTATGTTGGGGTGCTGTAGCATTGTTGTTTGTTGCATTTTAAGTGCTATGATGCTGTTAATCGCAGATTCGTGTCATTCTTGTTTTGCTTGCCATTTGCAATCCGTGCATCGGTTTCGGTGATCTTTATATCGATTTCGACCGAAATCATCTCATCTTTCCAGTGGCATGCTTGGTTTGCCAAGTTACTTCCATGTTCATCATTTTCCTTCCGGAGCACGCATATGCATCGCATATCATATCTTGCATATCATACATGTTTTGCATCATGTTGCTTGTGCATTTCTCGTGGTTGATTGTGATTCCATTTGTTTGTGTTCTTGTCTTGGGTAGAGCCGGGAGACGAGTTCGTGAACGAGCAACCTGTTGAGTACGCTTACGAGGATCAAGCTTTCGACAACTCTGAGAACCTTGCAGGCAAGATGACCACCCCTTGAAATCACTTCTATCTTTGCTTTGCCAGTTGTTCGCTCTATTGCCATGTTGCGCTACCTATCACTTGCTATATCATGTCTCCCATTTTGCCATGTCAGCCCCTAACCATCCTTTCCTAGTAAACCGTTGTTTGGCTAAGTTACCGCTTTTGCTCAGCCCTTCTTATAGCGTTGCTAGTTGCAGGTGAAGTTGAAGTTTGTTCCATGTTGGAACATGGATATGTTGGGATATCACAATATCTCTTATTTAATTAATGCATCTATATATATTTGGTAAAGGGTGGAAGGCTCGGCCTTATGCCTGGTGTTTTGTTCCACTCTTGCCGCCCTAGTTTCTGTCATACCGGTATTATGTTCCTTGAGTTTGCGTTCCTTACGCGGTCGGGTGATTTATGGGACCCCCTTGACAGTTCGCCTTGAATAAAACTCCTCCAGCAAGGCCCAACCTTGGTTTACCATTTGCCACCTAAGCCTTTTTCCCCCGGGTTTTCTAGAGCCCGAGGGTCATCTTTATTTTAAACCGCCGGGCCAGTGTTCCTCTGAGTGCTGGTCCAAACTAGAGCCCTTTGCAGCGCCACCTTGGGGAAACTCGAGGATTGGTTTTAGTTGTACGGACTGCTCATCCGGTGTGCCCTGAGAACGAGATATGTGCAGCTCCTATCGGGATTTGTCGGCACATTCGGGCGGCCTTGCTGGTTTTGTTTTACCATTGTCGAAATGTCTTGTAGACCGGGATTCCGCGACTGATCGGGTCTTTCCGGGAGAAGGTTTATCCTTCGTTGACCGTGAGAGCTTATGATGGGCTAAGTTGGGACACCCCTGCAGGGTATTATCTTTCGAAAGCCGTGCCCGCGGTTATGAGGCAGATGGGAATTTGTTAATGTCCGGTTGTAGAGAACTTGTCACTTGACCCAGTTAAAATACATCAACTGCATGTGTAGCCGTGATGGTCTCTTCTCGGTGGAGTCCGGGAAGTGAACACGGTCTGAGTTATGTTTGACGTAAGTAGGAGTTCAGGATCACTTCTTGGTCATTGCTAGATGACGACCGTTCTGTTGCTTCTCTTCTCGCTCTCTTTTGCGTATGTTAGCCACCATATATGCTTATTGCTGCTGCAGATCCACCTCATTACACCATCCTTTCCTATAAGCTTAAATAGTCTTGATCTCGCAGGCGTGAGATTGCTGAGTCCTCGTGACTCACAGATTCTACCAAAACAGTTGCAGGTGCCGACGATGCCAGTGCAGATGATGGGGTCGATCTCAAGTGGGAGTTCGACGAGGAACGTGGTCGTTACTATGTGTCTTTTCCTGATGATCAGTAGTGGAGCCCAGTTGGGACGATCGGGGATCTAGCATTTGGGGTTGTCTTATTTTCATTTGGATCTTGACCGTACTCGGTCTATGTTTGTATTTTGGATGATGTATGAATTATATTTATGTATTGTGTGAAGTGGCGATTGTAAGCCAACTCTTTATCCCATTCTTGTTCATTACATGCGATTGTGTGAAGATGACCCTTCTTGCGACTTAACCACTATGCGGTTATGCCTCTAAGTCGTGCCTCGACACGTGGGAGATATAGCCGCATCGTGGGCGTTACACCGAGCTATTTCGTATGGCTAGTCCTGCCATGGAGGACATCTGCGTGGCTCTATGGCCTGACTCGCCACTGCCGACTAGCTTTTTGGGTTAGTGTAGCGTATCCGAGGAGATGCCCCCAAGTCGAGCTGTGGAAGCGCTCGACATGTATGGGACGTGCTCGGGAGGCATATGTCGCCGTGCATACGTGGTGGCTGCAGACGAAGCTTGATCCCATGGCGCATCGCGGTCTGGAGGGGAAGAACCGAGAAGCCCAGAACTATTGCAAGAAGGTAATGCGGGTTGCATGAGTGTTCAGGGCGAAGTGTACGAAGGAGAGGATCCTCGATGGTATCGAATGACCATGTTTATCCATGTTCCTCGGTATGCCGAGATGCTCCTTGTGTAAGAAAGACTAGTTTACACTAGTTCCTTCAGTGTGTCCTTTTCGAAGTAAGCTTGACGCTTTGTATTGACTCTACTATAACTCTTTCAAGATGTAGTTGACCAGTCGTCGACTTCTGCCCCTTAGTAGAATATACCATGGGCGTCTATTAACGGTATAAAACCCTTAGACGACGTCTCAGAGCCCGGAGGCGGTTTCATCGGAATAAACAAGGCAATCGGACTATAGGGCTTAATAACTTACACTTAGTCGAAAGAGTGTATGTTTGGAGCCAACTTAATAGCCCCTGGTATATGTCGACTACTCGACTGACCGAGGTCGAACCACCCACTACTTGGCTTTTTAAAGAAAAAGAGGCCCTTCATTTTACTCGGATAATCTCCACCGGTTATATTTAGTTTAGCACTGCATGCGGTTTGCTGACCAATTTACGCTTGTTGTGATAGTCAGCTTTCGGATTTCGCCATCTGAGGCACTCAAGTTAAACCGGGAGTGACAATCGCAGTGGTTATTGTTAGGATCGAGAGTATATCGACCAGAGGAGGTGAATGGGAGATTCAAAAAAATTCTTTCGAATGGTTTGAACAGATCCCAAACACAACAGTGGAAAAAGTTTCTGTAGAAAAGAACTTAATCAAGCACACTAGAGAGGCACTTATCTATCAAGGAAGGAAGCAATAATAGTTCGAGCATAGGATATCACAGGTTTGGCATTGACGATGGTAATGCAATACACAAACAGGTGCAGTAGCATGAGTGAAAACAAAATATGACCTGCGAAAGAAAAGCACCAGATAGAATGATAACGAGGTGAATGAGAACAACACAGGGACGACTAGGCTGGGCGATGAGAATGCAAGGTGATGAGCAACGAACTATAGCAGATGGGAACGATAGAGACAACAGCAATGAATGATATGCAACAAACAATGATTGATTAGATAGACTATCGTCACTAAGCACGAAAGTAAACTACTGAATGTAATGCAGTAAAGTAGAGTAAACCAGTGATGCTCGATGGCGACATATGGATTTGGTAGACCAGTTCGCCCTTCTGGCAAAGGACTACATCTGGTTGGAGGGGTTGTGGTTTAACACAAAAGATAAACTCTCTTCGTCCTATTCTCCTTCAACTCGAAGCTGATCAGATTCGAGTTGATTTCACTCATGGTAGATACTTGTTGGCGATCTCCAAACCTTGGACAGACCTCTTCACGAACCATAACCCCTTCAACACTCTACAACACTCGAGCTGAAGATCTTGTTGACTCTTGGTTGCTGAAGATCTTGCTCGATGAAGACAATAACTCTTCAACACTCGAGCTGACACCTATCCGTCTCGAGAGTGCGCAACTCTCAAGAGTAATAGGAACAAGTGCTCTAACTCAGAACTATTGTGATGCTCAACCACTGTCTAAGTTTCGGGCTCTTGATTTATCTCTCGGTGGATCTTAAACTCAAATCACTCGGAGATGGGACACTCAATCAATCTTCTTAGAAATCTTAAGCAGAGCAGCCAACGAGCAACGTTGGAGCGGGGTGGCTATTTATAGCCGCACCCTTCCTTGAAGGGAAAAGACCGAATTGGACATGTGGAGTAGCCAATGGCCGAACGACACGAGTCCAACAGTCGGAAAGCACAATGGTAACATTCCTTGCGGAGTAAGTAATGCTAACTCCTCAGTTCGAAAGATAACTCCTGCAGCACGATGAACAACGTCTATTGCTGGCAGGTAATCATTCGAAACATAAAGAGATTTCTCTTAGTCTCGCATAGCACTACAAAAAAAAGACACATCCGTGACATTTTGGGCCGAACGAAAAAAAATTATGTCATACTTATGACACTTCTATGACAATAATTGTGACAAAACCCCGTATCATCATAGATGTGGTGGGGTCCTACTTCTATGACAAAAAATCATGACAGAAAATGGGCTTTTCGTCCTGGGCGGCCCGGATACGCAGCTGCATGACATTCTTTGGGCCGTCCATGACGGAAAAAACCGTGGTAGAAGCAAGGGCGAGGAAAATATCGAGGAGTTCCTGGTTACGGTGGGTGGTCGGGGGCCGAGCGATGCGCGTTTCTCTCGTACGTACACGCGTGTGTGCGAGGCATTGGGCTCTAACTGAACCCGAGCGATTGCACTGCAGGCTACGTGTTACTGAACCCGAGCGATCGATCGATCCCTTGCTGTTAACTGAACCCGAGTGATTCCTTCGCTACTGCTGCTAACTGAAGCCGATCGAACACTGCTACCTCCTTCCCTGGATGAACAGTGAGCGTTGTTGAGGGGGTTTGGATGAACAGTTCCCGGTGGGGGTTGGATGAACAGGAACCCGTGGTAGTAGAGGCCGTTGCCGCTGGATGAACAGTACCCCGGTCGATCGAGCCGGTGGATGATTAGGACCCCGTGGAGGGCTGGTTGAACAGTAGCCGGTGGAGGGCTGGTTGAACAGTAGCCGGTGGAGGGCTGGATGAATAGTAGCCCGTGGAGGGGTGGTTGAACAGGACCCCCGTGGAGAGGGCTGGTTGAACAGTAGCCGGTGGAGGAGCGCGCGGTGGAGGTTGGATGAACAGGAGCCCGTGGATGAACAGTCGCAGGTGGAGGCTGGAGGAGGTCGACGGTGGATGAACAGGAGCCCGTGGAGGCTGAAGGAGGTCGACGGTGGAGATGAATAGTATCCCGTCTAGTCCCGTTTTGCGGTACGCCACACCCCTCCCGATGAACAGGACTCTGTTTCGACCGTAGCGCTCCAACACAAGTCTGTTTCCTCCGTTTTGCGGTACGCCACACCCCTCCCGATCAATAGGACCCCGTTTTGACCGTAGGAGGTCCGTTTTCTCCGTTTTGCGGTACGCCAGACCCCTCCCGATGAACAGGATCCCGTTTCCACCGTGGCCGGTCGAACACAAGGTCGTTTCCTCCGTTCTGCGGTACACCAGGCCTCGTTTCCATCGCCTATTCTGTCCAAGCCGGTTGGCTCCCGATGAACACGACGCCGCATTCTGTTCCGACCCAGCCGGTTAGCTCCCGATGAACACGATGACGACGCAGTTTCTCCGTTCCGACCCAGCCACAGCCATGTACACGAGCCCTGACCGTACGTATGCGCGAGTAGGCGTTCGAGACCCCGCCCGTATGTACGTACATAGCCGTATTTTCTTTCTTGCACCCTGGCCGCTGTATGTACGTGTACATGCTACGTGCGCGCCTCTACTACCACAGGTGCCCTTCCTTACACGGCCACGGTTCATCGCAGCAGCCTGCAGACAGACCGGTCGACCAGTATGTACGTACACGTTCGCGACCAGAATGACAACGCTATGTACGCTTCGACCGGGTGGGTCCCGACTGTCAGGCACTTCCTTGCGTGCGAAGATGTAGCTGGTGGGTCCCAACAGTCAGGGGGCGAATTGTTTTTTTCGTAATATGGACGCACTTCCTTGCGTGCGAAGATGTAGCTGGTGGGTTCCAGCAGTCAGGGGGCGAATCATTTTTTTTTCTTGTAATATGGACGCACTTCCTTGTGTGCGAACATGTAGCTGGTTGGTCCCAGTAGTCAGGGTGGAACGTTTTTTTCGCGAAATACGGTGGCCCGTCCGGTGGTCCCTGCTATCAGGTGGAGGAATAATTATTTTCTGCATAATAAAGAGGCACTTCCTTACTGCGGCCGTGGACCCAGCTGTCAGCCTCTCCACGTACAGTACTCTTCTAATGGAAGTCGGTCGTTGACCACATTGACCACGCCGCGCCGAGAGCACCAAGGCGGTGGACGACGGCGAGGCCTGGGAAGGGGACGACGCGGAGATGGGGAAGACGCGGCAGTGGATGCCCACGCGGAGAGGAGTACGAGGGTTCACTGGTTCGGCTGCGGTGTGAGGATGCCGTCGCTGCAGGGCCTGGCCAGCGGTGGGAATCGTAGGGGGAGGTGAGGCCTCCGCGGCAGCACAGCCGACCGCGGGAGGCAGGAGCAGGCGGCTCGACCGGCTGCTTTGGGCGGCTGGAGCAAGAAGACCAGAGGTTGAAGAATCACAATGGTCGTTGGATGGACATCGTACGGTCACTGCATCTAGAATCGTTTATATTGACTAAGTTGACAAAGCCCTTGGTACGCGTCAACTTAGTAGGCCCACAGGTCAGCCTCCGAAACGGTGCGCCCCAGATGTCAGGGGGAGGAATCATTTTTTGGGCGGCTGAAGCTAGAATATCCGAGATTGAAGAAGCACGACATCCGCTGGATGGACATCCAACAAACACTGCTTCTAGAACCGTGTGTCGGCTATAAGTTGACAAAGCCTTGCATACGCGTCAACTTAGTAGGCCCACAAGTGTGTGGCAGAGAACTAATAGCCCATTTGCGATTTGTAAGAATGCACAGCTCATTTTTGAATTCTAACAGAATTCAATAAAATTTCCCACATTTTGATGGGATCCGAAATGTTTTTATCCCGAAATTTCTAGTCAGATTAAATACAATTTCAATATAAATTTGTATTACGTACAAATCCAATGAAACATTGCGCGCGCAACAATTAATGAAATTAAAATTTTCAAAGTCCAAAAATATTATTTTATAAAGTAATTACGTGTTTGGTGCATTTTTTATAGTTACTGCCAAGTTTTTGTAATTACATCCCATTTATTATTTCTTAAAGCCCATTTTCTTGTTAAGCCTAATGCATCCCTCCTAGGAAAGATTTGCAGCCCAGCGGGGCGGAGAATAACAAGTTGACCTTGCCTGGGTATTCCTCAAAAAAAAGTATAGCTGGGCTAGCCATTTTCAGCTTGAAAAAAATTAATATCTAGGCTGGATATCTGGCCTGGGCTAGACGGGCCACAGCCTGCCTAGTTAATACCCTGCTCTCCTCTGAACAATAATGAAAACATCGCTCAAGAAAAACTCTGCAGTGCTCACACCTCAAAAAGACAAATACTGCTCGAGTTGCTTGGTCCCAGCTGTCGGCCGCTCCTTGTGCAATTCTCTAGTTTATTGACTACATAGGTTGGCAATGGTGTGGCACCGGGATGTCAGGAAACCAGGAGGAAGCAAAAAATATTACAGTTGTACTCCCTCCGTCCGAAAATACTTGTCATCAAAATGTATAATAAGGGATGTATTTAGAACTAAAATACATCTAGATACATCACCTTTTATCCATTTTGATGACAAGTAGACGGAGGGAGTATATAATAAGGAGGCACTTGCATACGTGTGGCTATGGCCTTGGTGGGTCCCCACTGTCATCCTCTCCAAGTAAAGTCATCTCCTCATTCCTCATGCCGTTGACCATGTTGACAAAGCGAGACGGCGGCGCCACAGCGAGCGCAACAACTCGAAGGACGACGGAGAGGGCCTCGCGGGCCCTACGGATGGTCTGATACAGTGCCCGCTGCTCATTTGGGAAGCCAGGATCATAGGGCACATGTCTGCGACGGTATTGTCGTTCGCTTGTTCACCAGTGCTCGTTGAGGAGACGGAGGTTGCAACACAGGTCCTCCTGCGCTGGTAGCTCTTCCGCCATTAGGGCATCGAAGTGGGCCACACCTGCTCTATGGTGAACACGGCATGAACCGGCTTGGACAGTGGCGCCGGCTCCTGGTCGGAAGCTACGTCCATCGTCTGATTGTCGTCGCTCAGCTCGGCGAGCTCGCTGGCAAGCCAGCATGTCCTGGCGGCTGGACCAACCTGCTGCCAAGCACGAGTCTGACTGCCCTGGCCCACCCAGACCGCCTCCCTCGCCCGCGCGTGCTTTCCTCCCGAAACGGTCAGCGCCGCCCGTCTCGCTTCCCGGTGCAGGCAATTGCTCCGCCTTCAAATGACACAAGTGTCGTCCATCCGTACGTCCGTCTGCCGCCCACATTAATGATACGCGGTTGCCGAGGTGGATACTCCGGCGCCACACGCCCGTCCCTCGGCCGCCCACCGTTGCTATATAAACTGCTGCGCCGGCCATAGCCGCAGTCATCCGCCTCCGTTCCCTTTGTCCTGTCCACACCACTACTCCCACCATGGCTTCCTCGCGCTCCAGTGCTCTTCGGGATGTGCGAACGGCGGACCACAAGGAGATGGCAGCCATTGCTGCCGACTGGCTGGCCGGCAGGCAGCCGGAGGACGACGACGTCCCAATGGATAACATGGTAGCCGATGATCCGGCGCCAACCCCCTCATTCGTGCCATCCTCGTCGGTGCATTGCACCATGACCATCGGTGAGGCCCGTGCCCAATACATGGACAAGGGAGGCAGAAGCGTCAGGAGCAGTTCCGGGAGGCACAGGCTGACGCCGCCTACAACCACCATCTCCTCCAGGAGCACCTGCAGGCTGAGGAGCAGATCGCCGCGGAGCGGGCGGAGCAGGAGGCGCTGCTCGACTTGTACCGCTCCGCCCGCAAGGGCCGCCTCGAGCGCTGGCGGTACCGCATGCTGGTGGCGGAGGCTGCGGCCGCCTACAAAGAGGGCAATGAAGCAGGCGAGGCCCTGATTCGTGAGACCGAGGACAAGGCAGAGGACAATGCCGGCTCCGACGAGTCCCCGCTCTGCTGGCGTCGACGAGGCCCTGCTTTGCCGAGGCCTCGCGGCGCCAACAACGAGGCAGAGGATACCGCCGGCTCCGTCGAGGCCCCGCGGCGCTAACAACGATGCAGAGGACACCGCCGGCTCCGCCCCGCCAACAACGAGGCAGAGGACATCGCCGGCTCAGCCGAGGCCCCACCCTGCCGGTAATGAGGGGGAGGATTTCCCCCGCTCCGCCAAGGCGTCGCCGCGCCGGCAACGAGACAGATGACATCACCGGCTCCGTCAAGGCCCCGCCCCGCTGCCAACGAGGCCGCGCCACACAGAAAATGAGGAAGAGTAGAACACGGTAGGTCGCCGCCGCTCGGGTCCAAGTAAGGCCACCGCTGCTACCCTCAGGTTGAAGCTAAGCTAGGCGGGTTAACCATTGACGGTCGATTAGCTTCTTGGCGGCGATGTGGAGTCAGAGAGCTATGTTGGAGAAGGACGCTGCTTCAGTTACTTAACTGCACCTACTGTTATGTCACTGAAGCTCAGTCCGCTGGAGAAGAAGCTTCTGTTTGGCTCAGCCGGACACGGGTAATTATACCTCCAGCGCACCCCTTTTTAGTTGAAGAATGTAAGAAATGTAATGAAATCCGGCATGTTTATATGAAATCCGGCG
>NC_057796.1:220405858-220444688 GCF_018294505.1 Triticum aestivum | reverse complement strand
CCGCTCGGGTCCAAGTAAGGCCACCGCTGCTACCCTCAGGTTGAAGCTAAGCTAGGCGGGTTAACCATTGACGGTCGATTAGCTTCTTGGCGGCGATGTGGAGTCAGAGAGCTATGTTGGAGAAGGACGCTGCTTCAGTTACTTAACTGCAGGTGCAGTTGCGTCACTGGCATGTGGGCCCAAGAGGCATCTGGCCCACATGTAAGTGACGCAACTGCACCTACTGTTATGTCACTGAAGCTCAGTCCGCTGGAGAAGAAGCTTCTGTTTGGCTCAGCCGGACACGGGTAATTATACCTCCAGCGCACCCCTTTTTAGTTGAAGAATGTAAGAAATGTAATGAAATCCGGCATGTTTATATGAAATCCGGCGGTGTATGAATGAATTTAGTTCGATTTGTTTGAATTCTTTTATCACTAGCATTGGATGAACATGCAAAACAATACGTACTAGCATTATTCCCAGGGTGATCACCTCATTTGCAGCAGTTTCACATGTACTCCCTCCGGTCCTTTTTAGTCTGCATATAAGTTTTGTCTGAAGTCAAAGTATCTATACTTTGACCAATCTTACAGAAAAAAGTATCAACATTCACAATGTAAATCAACTGACTTGAAAGAAATCTAATATGCGAAGTAATAAGGAACAGAGGGAGTACAAAATTTAGCGTTCATGTACATTGCAATCAACACACAGGCCTGTCAATTCATAGAGAACATTCAAAACAATCGATGATTATGCATCTCAGTGATTCACATGTCAGAGCCAATATTTACTTCACAACTAAAGAATAAAGAAAAATCGATAGATGCTGCTAACAGTAAAGGGCGTCCCATTCAAAAATATCTAACGCATGTCTTCTTTCTAACATCAATGAGCAAAATTTGACAAGGTTGTCCCATTCCAAAATGTCAAATGCGTGTTGTTTTGCGTACATCAATGAGCAAACTTTGACAAGATTTTCCCATTCCAAAATATCAAATGCCTACGATTGTGGAATGGGCACGGTTTGCCATCAGTTCAGACATTGACATGGCACCTCGTGCTAAATAAACCAGCTGTTCTTTTTGTGCAGTTCCACCAAAATCAACCAAATTTGCGCGTAGCTTGTATGATTTCGCCTTTATATGTTGCAACGCGTTGAACATATCGGCACCTCCTTTCTTGTGTTGGAAATGAATGATTCGAGAATATTCGATGTATTCGTGAACATTTTGTGCAGTTTCCATTAAAATCAAGCTGAGCACCCCTGTTTGCATAAATACAAAAAAGTGATTAGTATAAAGCAAATTGTACTATGAATTGGCAGTTTAAACAGTCAACCTACATGATCCATGCAGATCACACATTTAAAAAAATGAAACTCACCGGAAGGAATCGTAAAACAACATTGTACTGGCCATCACAGCAACAAAGATGCAGATCCGTGAGTCCTTCTGAGCTGAAGTTAGTTTGTTCTTGTGGGCAATAAAGTAACCATCCTTCAACTGCTCCCTTCTTAAGAAGAGAGGCTTGGCTTCTTTATCCTGGCATAACGGAACTAGGAACTTCACGTACTCCATATTCTTCTTCAGAGGAGGATGATCCTGTTGTGCAAAGACAAGAGGACAACTAAATGCTAGCATCCCTATTTGCTCAAAAAAAAGGAAAGGAAATATTTAAAACAACACAGATGAAGCACTTCTCAAGGACAATACCACTTTCTCATGACAGTATCTAAACAGTAGCACAACACCAATAGAGATGACAAAGCTCAATCATATGGATGAAATCCGTGGGCGAGTACCAACCTTTGTCAGGAGACTTATTGTGTAGAGCATACAGATCAAGCACTTCTCCGGAACCATCTGTTGTTATCTACTGTGGTTGCCATGCTTACTATATACTCCTCGATTACTTTAATGTTTCCAACATCTTCTTGTGCAGTTCCACTAAAATATATGGTATCTTCAAAGAAGATCCCTGTTTGCACAAGTAGAGATAATTACATATTACATTAAGTGTGGCATCAAATTAGTGGCAAAACAATTGCACGTTCCAGCCTTAGCAATAAATTAAGATGCAAAACTATATCATTACTTGTGTCATCACAGTTCTAGTGCTTCATTATAGCACCGGGAGTTGATTTTTGTTTTTCTTCCGCTTGTTCTTCCCCTTCAGCACTTGGTTCAATAACAGACAAGCTTCGCCTTCAATGTAAGATTTGGCATGTCAATTAGGGAGCACAAGTATAGCACTAAACAACGACGTTAATTTTCAGATGAAAGTGGCAAAATACAAGCCAACAGTTGTGAAATATCCTTATCTTACCTCAATGGGATATTACGGTACACATACAGATTGGAAGTCTTGTCTCCATTTGTGCAGTTCCCTAAAATCAAGCAACATTAGCGTACAAGTAGCACAACATATGAAAGCACACTGCACAATCATGTGAAATAAGGCTAGTACTGACCTCTCATGACGCGGAATTCAAACAACTCGCAAGAAGAAGATCTGAACCAAATTTGCCAACACGGATAGGAAGTAAGATCTCCTCTTGTGCAGTTCCACTAAGAACAAGCAATCAAGCAACATTGTCGGTGTGACATTTTGGTTGAACTGCACAAAACACTCTTAAAACAAAAGTGTTTTGTGCAGTGCAACAAAAGGTCACAATAGCAACGAGGTGAAGTAGATGACCCTGTTTACACAGAGGTGCAAAGGAAACAACTAGTGGTCAATAACGGTGGATGACACAGAAGCCAACAAAAAGAAGCATCTAACTTATCTAAATGGGAAATAAAGCAATACAATAGCATTTCTCAGACGGTGGCATTGATTAATATTAACAGAGAGATTATATTAACAATAAAATTCGTTAAACATGTAATTTGTTTTTAACTGTGGCATTGCATCAATTTTCCACCGGCATTATTAGAGGGTGTTTGTTTACAGGGACATTTTGGTGTAGGGACTAAAAAAAGTCCGTGTCAGTCCCATCTAAACCAAACAGGAGGGACTTTTAGGGACTAAAGAAAGAAGACTCCGAGGGAGAGTCTTTTTGGTACTTTTTCCAACAGCTGCCCCTGCCCCGCATTGCAGCTTGTCTCTATTAGTTCATTACTAGGGGTGACATGGTCTTTTAGCATGTCATTTAATAACCTCTAGTCCATGTTTAGTCCCTGGAACCAAGCAGGTAGGGACTAGGGAGTTTGTAACCAAACAAGGCCTTAGATTAACAACAGCTAAAAAGTTGCACGGGACAGTGAACGCACTAGCACCATGTGCATCTACCGATGTATGAAGGGGTGATGCACAGTCTGTTGCAACAAAGAACAAAAACAACCAAGGAGCATATTTGTGTTGGTCCCAGTTTTGTTATCTTTAGACACCTTTCCCTATGTGAGCGCAGCAAATCTAGTCCCGCTCAAACTCTACAGCCTTGTCGCCCAAAACAAAAGATCATTTCGTTACAAATGTGTGTATTGCGTTTGTCATTGTTTCCCCTTTTCGACCAACGTAGGTGCTGGATAGCCAGTCTGTACTAGTACTTTCCCCCCTTCCTTTCCTCTTTGAACCACGTCCTAGATTCATGCTATACAACTTTCCCCACTACTTTCCTATTTGATCCAACACCTAGATTCGAGTGCAGAAGCGGAAAAAGCCCACATGCAGCTAGAGCAATGCATGTGGAATAAGTAAATTATACCTTAAGGTTCTTGGGGTGGGGTTCGGTGGGTGACCGGAGGCCGTTCCGCCCAGACTATGTACGGCGGCGAGGAAGAAGGGGTCTCCGCTGGGTGAAAGAGAATAGCTGCGCCGGTAGTGGATTCCCTTCCTCACCGATGGTGACAGCGTTAAGCCTCCTTCCCTTCCCGGTGGACGGATCCTGCCGGCTCTTTGACCAGCAGTGAGGGGAGAGAGAGAGGCCAACGAAGTCTTGTTTAGATCTGGAGAGGGTGAGAGCATGTGAAGAGAGCAACTACAAGCGCTGAGGCTCTAGCGTGTATATATATATACTTGAGAGAGAGTGTGAAGAGTGCAAACCCTAGAAAACAAGCGCTAAGGCTGCAACGTATACGTGATGAGGTGATTATATGGTCACTACGAGATCGTATAGCTCCGTATCCATCCATTTTGACCAGGCAAAGAATCTTCTTGGCACCACCCCAGATCACTTTCTCTCTCTGTCATGCGGGGCCTACCTGTCATTGGGTGGAAGAAAGAAGTCGAACAAAAACAAAATTATGCTCAAGTGTAGTTATCGAACCCGAGACCTCAAGTTTGATGAGCGAACAGGCTAACCAGCTACACCACCCCCACGTTATGTTTAACGAGAGGAAAATAACCTTTAATACATTCCTGCATTCGCGTGACAAGCATGCCGTGTTTTTTTTGTGTGGGAGTCATTGGGATTTAAATCATAATCGTGTCATGTGGCTTTGGTGGTAAGGTCTTTTGGGATTTAAAGCAATGTTGGTAGTACAGGAATAATGCAGCCTTAGTCACCTTACTTTTCTCCACGTAGTACGTTGGGTCCCACAAGTCAGAGGGTGAAACAAACAAATTAATAAGAAAAATTAAAAGCGCCAGCGGTGTATCTTACCTCACACATCTCGCTACTGCTCGTGAACACTGTCCAATTGATCCCTCTGTTCGCTCACGTACTATTTTAAGTGAGTCCGTATTATAACATGCACACAATTTTGGGCACTTGTATTCGACCTAAGTCAGTGTGCCACCATATCTCGTACTACTCCCTCCGTCTAGGTGTAATAAGTCACGTTAGAAGGTGCAGCGGGACCAAGGTGCAAGCAGATTTTTTTTCGAAACGAGGTGCAAGTAGATTGGAGGAGAAGGAGAAACTTGACCGGTCCTTCCTCCAATCAAAGCCCTGATTTCTGTCTCTAAACGCAACAATTAATCACAACAACTAAGAGATGTCATTTTAGCTACCATGCAGGGCCACGTATTAACTCGCATGCATCAACGCGTAGTTGCGCTCCATGCATTGGGTTTCCGGGGGAGATAACAAGGCAGAGTAAGGAGCGTTTGGTTACATTGCTAGGCTGGTCATAGTGGTGAGTAACTTGGACTAGTAACATGAATATGTTACTAGTCTATGTTACTACTTTCATAGTAGGTAGTAACATATGGATGGTAACATGCAAGTCTTCATTAATTGAGATATAGACTCATTTTACCTCGGTGTGTGTGTGTGTGTGTGTGTGTGTTTAACAGCATGTGTGTGTTAGAGAGAGCGACACATCGACCTACTCCTACATAGAGATGGTGTGTAGTGTATGATTTAGCCGCAAGAGTCGGTGCATCCTCTCATTTCCGGGCGTCCGGTCGGGACAGGCGGGACAGCTGCCACGCCCGCTCCTGACCAACCTGGCCCATCCAAAGCCCCTCCATCGCCCACACGCGCTTCCCCCCCGAAACGGTCAGCGCCGCTCCAAAGAATCGGTGCCGCATTCATGCCCAGGCAGAGCGGACGCGACCTCTCACTGGCGCCTGCGTTGAAGGGAGAAGAAGATTCAAGAGTGATGGTTGCTTCGTCCGTCCAACTTACTGCTGGGTCTATGTGATTTGACGGCTCATTGGTCATTATTACTGAGGTGGTAGGACTGCTGGATGTCCCACGCTTTCGGCGAAAGGAGGTACTACTAGATTACAATTTTCTCCATTCTCAGTGGAGGAGTGCGAGAGTAGTGAAAACACGCAGGCTCAGTGATTACATAGCCCACCTCACACTATCACCATATTTTCTGGACACCGTGCAACACCTAACTCTTTACATAGTACTAGTATAGTACGTACTGTAATTTATCAGCGAGATAAATTTGTACAATGCTATGAAGCTTCCAGCTTCTGTTTCATGTATCTTGCGTCCAAGGTTGCCCGTTGCAACATTTCATCAAATACAAAGGAGACTAACATGCATGCTATTGCATCTCAATGATTGACAAATCATAGCCAATATGTACTCCCTCCGTTCCAAAATAAGTGTCTCAACTTTATGCAAACTTTAGTACAAAGTTGTACTACTACTAAAGTTCACACTTATTTTCGAACAGAGACAGCTAAAGAAAAAACGATCCATGCAGTCCCTACCCTTGAACCATAAACCCTAACCAGGCTTTAATTTGCTGGCAACGTTGGAGCTTCCGAAGAAATGAAGTTTGCAACCCTTTGACCATCGGATCATTTTGTGCAGTTTCACCAAAATCGAGATGAGCATCCCTGTGGCAAAGAAATTGAAGAAGCGTGATTAGAATAAGATTACTGGGACTAGTTTATGAGACATAAACTCATCACAAATATAGTACGTAGAAGCCAATAGAGGTATGTGCGGGGAAAATAAATAGAGAAATATCCACATGGAGTGATGTGGGCAGCTGGAGCAGTGGTGCAAGCCGGCTGCAAAGGGAGTTGTACATGAGGGATGTCGGGACGTAGCTCAACCTAGAGGAGGGCGGCGGGAGGAGGCAACTGCCCACATCGCGGCAGTGAGCAATGGACGAAGGCAACCTCACCAGCTTTGTGAGAGAGAACGGAGGGGACCCCTGATCGGGACGTGCCGATAGTGGGTTCTCGCCGTCGGCGATGGCGACCGCATCTACACTAAGCATCCACCCCGAGATGTGGCCACAGTCGTTTTGTGCGAGAGAGTGTGAAGACTGGAGAGAGCAACCCCAGCAAGCAACCGTGTAGGCTCGTCCTGCCTATGTACATAGTGGAGTGGTTTCCTTTTTTCTCCATATGAACCTATTTATATTGCATACGTGCCACTGAAGAAAAAACTTTATTTATAAATGACGCGGCACCTACTACTCGTTCTCCTATAAACCTTGTGCTTGGCATCTCCAAAATATTAACCTTGCGATTGGCTCTTCGCCTCTTCAGGACGTCGAGCAATAATGGTACTGCAGTATATATCATTCTGACTATATGAAACTGAATGAATTGTTGCATGTCCACCACGTGGGCGAGGGTCGAGGGGTAAGGGAGAGTGCGCACTATTATGTCTGTTTCAATATGGACTACATACGGAGCAAAATGAGTGAATCTACACTCTAAAATACGTCTATATACATCAGTGTTTGGAGTATGTACTAGTAGTTCATATTGAACTCTACTAAAGGACATATATTCCAAACAATATGATAATCTCTCTAACCAAGGTAGGGATGAGGAGTAAACGGAGGGACTAGTAAAATTTTCTCCTCGTCCTGCGAGCCACCGCGCACATGGGCGAGGGAGCGGGCGTAAGGCATACTAGTAAGCAAGATTCACCTCATCCTGCGAGCCACCACGCCCATGGGCAGGGGAGACGGCGTACTCAGAAAGCTTCTCCTCGTTGTGCGAGTTGACGGGACACATCAAAAGTACTCCAGTGTATAGAGCCTTGCCTCTAAGGTAGGCCCCACATGGTTTGCCTCTTTTTTAGCATAACGTGTCAAGTCGCAATTTGTTTGTTCACCCATGGTAGACGATCCTCCATCAAGTGGACAACCAGTACACGTGTCGAATTACCACGTGGGCTGCCTTTTCATACACAAATGAGCTCCACCGTGTACCCGCGCGGGTGTGGTTGGGAAAGAGACGGGAGTACGTGCGCCATGCGTGCACCTCTTCTCTTCGTGCACGTCCCCCACCTACGTGGGTGTGTGTAAGAGAGATACAAACCTAGACAGATGGCGTGTGCGTTCGTGAGTGTTTTTGGGGGGTGGTGATTTCGTGAATGTATTTGTGGGAATATGTGTCGATGACATCTCAAACAAATATTTGCATGCAATGTGTGTGAAATAGAGGCATATCCATATCATATAGAGAGGGCCAGAGGGGGCGATCCACGAGAAGAGATGGAGGGGTCATAGATATCGATAGAGTCGAAGAGAGGATCAAGTGGGTGGGTGCGAGATGGATGAAGAGAGCCATCGAAATTGTGTGTGTGCAAGTCAAAGATATAGGGCGACTGACCTACCAGAACGTCAGAGAGCACAGGGCAAGTTTGTGTTTGGCAGGGAGACATGACTAGAGCGCTTGATGTATTGGTGTGTGTGTGGGGGTGGGGGGAGGGGGGAGGTAGAGGCCTAACTAAAGAGGTAGAACGAGTCGTATATGTGTTGAGAAGGAAAGACCCAGCTATGTCTTGAGGGAGATGGGTCGACATCCATACATAACTGAAGGACGGGAAATAGGTTGGGACAGAGAGAGAGAGGAGAGAGAGAGGGAGGGAGAGGGGTAGAGTGCTGGATGGGTGATGGAGTTGCTTCTCGAAGATGGTGGGAGAGGCCTACTAGACAAACTGAGGGTAGAACTGCAATTTTATCAATAAGAGTGGGGATGTGTTTCTGTGTGTGCCTGTGCATGATAGATCTGTCGGGACGCATGCATGGATGATGAAGGGGAACCATGTGTTTGCTAAGCAAACCTAACTAGATCGGTAGATCAATTGTTGTTTGTCGGAGGAAGGGAGAGACATAACTAATGAGGTAGATCGATCGACACGTGGGGAAAACGAGTTATAATTAAGGACCTAGCTAGCTATATGTATAGCGGGGGATCGGTCGGTGTACATCCATTTCTTAGAGGCAAATAAGGCCCTGCGAGACGGATAGACAGAGAGAATGGAGCTAGGAGGTGGTGCGAGAGGCCGAGCTACTAGCTAGATAGGGGGAGGAGTGTGCGGTTGTGAGATCGATGAAAAGAGGGGCGAGAGTTTACACATGTGTGGGACCGTATGATAGACACGAGGCATGGACACAAAAAGGAGGAGATGGGAGGTGCGTGTGTACGTATGTTGTAGGCAGTCGCTGGAGAGGTTTATTGATCGGTGTGTGTCGGAAAGGAGTTGTGGAGACTGTGGGAGAACGACCTAAAGAAAAAAATGAATGTGCGTGATGGATAGAATGTTGAGGGAGGTGGAGGGCGAGGAGGGCGTGTGCATGCACGAGAGAAAGTTAGTGCTAGCTACAAAGGTTAGAGGATTGTGTGGGTGTAAGAGACTAACAAAGATCATAATTTGATATGAAAGTGGATTCATATATTTGAATAGGAGATCATAGTGTTATAAACATATGCATGCATGAATATAGCGGTGATACACGCGCTGTGGTTTTGCACATGTTATACCATAATGTGATAATGCATGGCGTTTGCAACTCACAAGTAAGTGTCGAACAATCTAAACCATACTATATATCAACAATCTCACATTTTATTTCAATTTGTGATAATGTGTGGCGTTTGCAACTTAAAACTAAATATTGAACAATCTAAACAATACTATATATCAAACAATCTCACATTTTATTTGAATTTATGGTAATGTGTGGTGTTTGCAACTCACATCTAAATACTTGTAGGCGTAGGGGGCGGGGCACCATACATTATGTGATAAACACATTATACATATGAGACATGGTTTAGATTATGAAGATCTAGCTAGAGCTTGAAATGTACTGTGATTTGAAATCAACATAAAGTGGATTCAAAAAATCGAGTTCAAGTTCATATAGTACACATAGTTCATATCTAACTCGAGAGTAATCATGTGGTGTGCTATGAAGATAATACACAAACGATGGTTTAACTTGACAATAATGATGATTGTCGATCTTATTAAAATAGAGAAATGAATTCAAATTGTTTGACTTCACAACAATCATCATTGTAGATCTTATTCAAATAGAGAAACAAATTCAAATTTAGTTCATATTGAAGCGGTAGAATATACGTTTGGTATGCACTAAAACGTTCATTTGAGTAGCAGGTTGCATGCATTACATACGTAGCGAAATATTTTAATTGAACATAACATGAATTCAAAGTTTTGAATGACATTTGTAGTGCGAATTGATTTGGTACAGTACACGGGACTAAACTCTCTTGTGTGCTGTGAATTGATTTATTTTTGTTTTTTCGTCGACGGAAGTGCGAATTGATTTGGTACAGTACACGTTGGGCTTGTCCGGAAATTTCAACCCGCGCCTTGTTACCCCGAAATATTTAAGATATATATTTGTCTCGTTGTGCTCCGACAACTCCCTCCATCTCAACCCGCGCCTTGCTATTCCAAAATTACAACACGCGCGAAAACTCCCACCTCCTGTGAAATCCCGACACACGAAATGCCCGTGATACCCCTGAACCGAAAGAACCACCTAGCTCAAATCGGTGGGGGTAATTACGTAACTTACCACACATTTCGGAAAAGCGCGTCCCTAAGCCATGGTTCCCCACTCCCATCCCATCCGCCCACCCATTCGTACACTGAGGCCATGAAAACCCGTGAAGCCCCACACCCTCCTCCGTCCGCCACCCAGCCGGAGCCTCTTCCCCGATGACGTCGTCCACAGCAACACCTCGACATCCCTCATCCATCGTACCGGATGAGGATCCGTCGTCGATCTCGTCGTCCCGCCGGTTCAGCCACCCCGTCCTCCACCTCCAAGGAGCTGCCCCGACGTTCCCCTCGTCTTTCACGCCACCTCCATTCACACAACACCGTCTTCACCTGCACCACCGGAAGAGCATCATCATCATCATTTCCTCGGATGAAGCCGAGGCCTAATCGGCTCCACCAAAGAGGTTGTACACTAATCGTCGCATTTTTTTCTTGATTCGATCTCACGGTGCTGCCGGCGCTCGGTCCCGAGCCGACACGGCGCGCCTCCATCCACAGCGGTGTCGCCGGCCACTTCCTCCACGGCATCGCTCCTTCGGCGGCGACGTCCACATCAGTAGGAGCTGCTGCTGCTTTAGCTCTTGCTCGCGCTGCTGCTCTGCTCTTGCTCTCGGTCCCCTGCTTGATTTGCTCTTGCTCTTGCTCTTGCTTGCGCTGCTGCTCTCGGACTTGCTCTTGCTTGCGATGCTGCTCTGATTTAGTTACACTTTAGTCGACTGAATCGACTTTCGGGTGAGTCGATTTTCAGGGGGTGGGGGGCTCGCCGGAGTTAAGGAAGAACCAGCTGCAGCGGGGAGGGGCCTCGCCGGAGAGGTACCCCAGTATCTATCTTAGGGTTCAGGGTGGGGGCGGTGGTGGGGCGGTGGCGTGGGGATTGCCGGACAAAAAGCTCGGCACGGGAGGGCCTAGAGGGATGGCCGGGGTGGCGGCAGACCGGCGGTGGGGAGTGGTTTCGGGGCGGGCGGGGCGGCGCACCGCCGGCCGCGGGCGGCGGTGGGCGGCGGTTTGGTTGGTGGTGGCTGGCGGCTAAGGGGGCTGGAGGTTGAAGTCGAACTGCAGGCCCTTGATTTCGTATCCGACGGCTGGAAAATCAACTGACCAGAGATGAAAAATTCAGTCGACCGGCTCTTGCACGCGCTGCTGCTGCTACTGCGTTTCTGCTACTAGCTAGTGCGTTCAATTTCGACAGTAAAATTCAGTTTCGACGGTAAAATTCAGTTTCGACAGCACAATTCAGTTTGGACAGTTAAGTTCAGTTTCGACAGTTAAATTCAGTTTTGACAGTTAAGTTCAGAGATGAGCCGCTGATGTAGTTTACATCTAGCACTTTGTGGTTATGTATTTTACGTCATCTATTGGAGATGCTATTAGAATTCCACTTAGGTTAACGTTGTGTCTCCTGTCCTGCTTCAGCCTCGGCGTCGTACAACTCACCGGAGCTGGTCCAACGACGAACCCTCCATCACAGCGGAGCAGTACCCCGGGCTCCATCTCAAGATGCCTAAGATCTTCTTCCCCTCCTCCGACAACCAAGTCAGCCGGATCATCATCACCGACCAACCCAATCACGCTGAGATCGACATGGCTTCGCCAAAGAGGTTGTACACTTGTTGCATCTCTTTTTTACTCTACATGTTATATATATTGTCCACTGAGCGCACGCTGTAACGTGAAATACGATTAGTTTCTCCTACTATATGACAAGCAGTGAGGTACCAGGCAACTTAGCTATCCGTGATGGACCCTCTTGAACGCCATCATTATTTATCTCTGCATGTTTGAGCTGTGCATTTGTCGATGGGCCTGGGAGTTGAGCTAGTACGGCAGTGGCCTGGGTCCAAAGTAGTAGAAGTAGGCAAGTAGCACAAAAACATTTTTTGAGTGTAGATTTTCCTCCTCAAGCCTGCCTACTAGAATCGCCAGTTCTTGAAAGGAAAAGTGAAGGAAAAACATAGGAATTGGAAAGTATCCTATGGTACTACTCTTCATGCATTTGGTTCAAAGGAATGGAGCAAAGGAAAACTATAGGATTTGTTCCTTTAGTGTCTCCTTGAAACAAAAACCGTATGGATTTTAATTTCCACTTGTCCTCCTTTTCAAATTCCTATTCATGAAGGACAAGACTAAGAGATAGCAGCATAATAGCATTATAACCGTACATTTTCTTGTGGTTTGACTTAATCTCACCATGCTTCTTTGCATCCTGTGATCTTCCAATTCTTGTGAACCAAACACCCAGATTGGCAGAAATCCTGTGTTTTTAAATTCTCTGTTTTGCACGTGCATTCCTATCCTATTACTGTGTATTTCCTATCCATGCATTGTTACAATCCTCCAATTCAAACAAGCCCTTACAGAATTACTTCTCTTACAGATAGTTGTCAAAGAAAACCTTGTGTGGTTTGTCCCGCTCCTGCTGCACCGTCGTCCACCCAAGCTCAGCTGCTCCGACGACAGAAGGATCCAACACAGCAGGGATCCGGCCTCCAGACTGTCTTTCGCTGCCTCAGATCTTCTTCCCCGCCGCCGGCAGCCATGACAACTGCATTAGCATCATCAACCGAGCAGATGACCTCGAGGACTACACGGGTCCGCAAGAGGTCACACTCTTTCGTGTCTGCTTACGTTATGCGTCGCTTAATATTACATGCTACTTTAAAGTCCAGTTCACCGATTAGGCTCAGCTCCAAACTAATGGTCAAACTTGAGTTTTTAAATGTTGTGGGGTACATATCGGGGCCGCAATCAATAGTATCTATCTACTATCTAGTTAATCTCTGGTGTCTACTATGAGTTTCATGTTGGGTGGGAAACAAACAGTAAAGAAGCCATTATCTGTATTTTTTAACAGAAGCCATTATCTGCCTGCTATCATTGGTTTTGGGTCTATCCACAGGTTGCTACCATCACTCTGGATTTCTGCATGCATTCCTTACATAATCTCACTATGTTTTATTCCTATGCATGTCAGTTATTGTACACAATGGAACTGAACATGTAGAGCAAAAGAGACGAGCCTTGCGTGGCAATAAAATTTCATGCAGAAGTCGCTCCATGGTAGGCGCAAAGGCAGCCCCCCTCCACCCATTTTGGATTGTAATCGAGAGGAAGATATCTGTTCTGAGGGGGATTCAGAAGGAGAAGACCATTCCTATTTACCCCCTGAGGTCTTCGCTCTAACTTGGCATGCTGATGTTGGTTATATCATGCATATGGTGCCTTGCATTGCTTACTTTATACATCAAATATGTCAACTGCTTAGTTTAGACATGCTTTGTGTGAATGCCATCTGTTTACTTTATTCATCGTTTATGTGAATTATGCAACGCCATCTTGTTTAGCCAGGCATCATATATGTGAATTTTGCAATGCCATCCTGCTTAGCCAGTCATCTTATATGTGAATTATATCGGGCCATCCTTTTTTCCGTTACATATTACATTTGTCAACAATGTTAGTACATTCAACTACTCTTCATGTGCATCAGCCATTTGACACGGTGATGGAAAATTTTGGAGTGAAAACAAGGTCTTCAGAGCAGACTATGCTATCTGACGAAGCGCATATCTCGCTGGTTACAGATAGCTCCTCAGAGGAGGATTCAAAGACAGATGACCAGTCCTATTCCCCCCTCCCCAGGTGTATGCTCTAACTTGGCAGGGTTATGTTGCTCATATCATGCGTATGGTGTCTTGCATTGCTATGTCATTTGATTAGTTTAGACATGCTTTGTGTGAATGCCACCTGTTTAGTGTCTAATTACATATATGTGAATTATGCATTGCCATCTTGTTGCAAGACATTATATATGTGAATTATGCGATGCTATCTTGTTGCAAAGGCATTATATATGTGAATTATGCAATGCCATGCTGTTGAGCCAATCATCATGTATGTGAATTATATCATGCTATCATTTTTTTGTATTACGTGTTCCATTTGTCGACAACGTTTATATATTCAACTACTCTTCCTGTGCATCAGCCATTTGAAGCGGTGATGGAAGTATCTAGAGTGAAAACAAGGTATTCAGAGCAGACAATGCTACCTGCTGAAGCAGACATCTTGCTGGATACAAAGAGCTCCTCAAAGGAGGATTTAGAGACTGATGACCAGTCCTATTTCCCCTCTGAGGTCTATGCTCAAACTTGGCAGGGTTATATTACCCATGTCATGCATGTTGTCTTGCATTGCTTAGTTTTTACATCATATATGGATTGCCATCTGCTTACTTGCTTACTATATAAATCATATATTTGAATTATATCATGCCATCATGTTTACATACACAACATCTATCTGAATTATGGCATGGCAACCCATTTAATAAAGACATCATATAGTTATATCATCTCATCCTCTTTAGTGTTTACAGTCATCATATTTTGAATTATGTCATTCTATCCGAGAATTATATCATGCTATCATGTTCCATAGGCGGCATGTATGTGAATTATGGCATGCCAACCTATTTAATAAACACATTATATAGTTATATCATGTCATCCTGTTTACATAGTCATCATATTTTGAACTATGTCTTTCCATCTTTTTTAGTTAGCCATCATAATGTGAAATTGTGTCATGCTATCCTATTTAGTTAGCCATCATATATGTGAAATTGTGTCATGCTATCCTGTTTGGTTAGACAACATAAATGTGAATTATTTCATGCCCTCTTTTATTCCCCACTATCCATTGCACCTGTCTATCATACAATGTTTGTACATTCAATTACTTTTCTTGTTTATCAGCCATTTGAATTGGAGAGGGTGATGGCAGTATCTAAGGGAGTAACAACACGGTCTTTAGAAAAGATAGTGCTACCAGTTGATGCAGATAGAACCACGGTTGTACTTGCCCAAGAACCAGCTGCACCACACATAACCCAGACTCTCGCAGAACGTACCCCTACCCAGTTGGACAGAGAACCAGCTACACCCCTTCTAACCCAAACCCCAGCAGATAGTAACCCAGTTCCAGTTGACAAAGCACCGTCTCCACTACAGAGCACCCAAACACGAGCAGTTAGTAAGGGAACTGTAGTGCCCAAAGCACGAGGACCACCACTCCGAATCCCAACTCAACGCTTAAAGGATAAGAAGAATTGTTCTCAGGTCAGGTCCTGTAGCTATGGTTCATACTCCTTTGCTCTTGCATCACTGTATTTACTCAGACCAACTATTTTCAAATTTGCAGGATGGAATTGAAACTCCAATGGCGCAACAGGTATGTTTTAAACCTGTTTCTTTAACTGGTTTGTTGTTGTAACTTGCTCTATGTTGATTTCAGTTTCAATTGATTAAACAGTTATGTTCTCATGTCATGCACATTACAAGTGTTGTTATTGCTCTATAGTTTCCCGCACTTATATTCTGTCTATTCTGCTTTGTCTTGAACAAATATTATTTGAACTGTGTCTCTATCTTGATTTGGCAACAAAAACTAGAATGATATAGACCATAAAGTGACCATGGTACATAGATGTATGTTTGTTTCATGTTGTTATCCTGTACACTTTACTACTGAACTGGTTTACCAAAATGAGTTTCATATACAACATGGTAAACCTGTGATGTGTGTGCTTGTTTCTCTTTTAGAATGGGGACAAAATATTGGAGAACAGTACCCCGTTATGCAATGGTAAAGGAAGTAATGCAGATAAGGTTCAAGATAGTGAGACATCCCTGTTCGTCTCAAAGAAAGCTGATAAAAACTACCTTGACGACAGTGAGCGAACCCAAAAGTCCCGTCTTGATGTAGTGTTCGAGTTACTGGCCACTACTACTGGCACAAGCTCTTCGAACTCGCTGCCTGAATCAGTTCGTCTTCTTGAGTCTCTACTTCAAGTTGAAAGACATCGATCAGATGTGCTGCGACAGGAAGCTGAAGGACTGAGGAAGTCCCTGCAGAATTCAGATGCATACTTTCTGGTGCAACAGCAAGCGCTGGAGGATTTAAGCAGCAAACAAGAGAAAGTTAATAAGCTTGCTAAGCATCTTGCCAGCATTATGGGTACCCAGGATATTGTTTCTTGAGATCTTCTAAAGTGATTTCAGTTCTGGACTTGTTTTGCCGCGGCGTTTATTTGCACTGGTCGCCAACTTTGACAACCAGTGTATATGATATGCTGCTTTGTTCCCTATATTTGCACTGGTGGCGAACTTTGATGCCCAGTGGATGTAATATGTGTAATAGTCGTTGTCGGCGTTCTGGGAACGGGGATCCCCAACCTTGCCTACCTGCGGCCCACAGCGTGGCTAAGCCAGCAGGCCGTACGGACCGTCTTCATCAACAAGGCATCCAAGACCCTCGCGAGGGTCCAAGCCTCGCGAGGCGAACGATGCAAGACCTCCTCTGGAGTAGCCTAGCCAGGCAGGCTCACAAGGAGCGGAGATATCAAGGCGGGGCAAACCTCACGAGGATCTCGTGACGTGAGCCATGACGAACGCCACCAGGCGGGCGCCATCGCGCGCAGCGTCCTTATTTCCTCTTTGGTGCTAAGGAGGCCAGCGCAGGCGAAGAGTACCGAGGCAACATGCAAAGGTTGCTATATCGGTGCAACGAGACCAAGACCAGGAGGACAGCAAGACGGAGGTCATCGTGGAGCCCAAGACAGCGTCACCACCAGAGCTTTTCGCAGGCGAAGACCGCTTTTGTCAGGACAGCTTGTACTAGCTATCCCCCTTCAACTTTGCCCGCCGTTGTTGGCTCCCTTCCCGCTCGATATTTGGGAAGAGGACCAGGGCCTCTATAAATAGGTCTAGCCACCATAGTAGTAGCCACGAGATCCAGAGACGCGCACAAGCTCGTACGCACAAGAACACCTCAACCTCAGGAGGCTGTTCTTCCCTTGTACTGTTCATCATCAGCCCAAGAGGCAATCCACCACCACCACACTGGAGTAGGGTATTACACCACAATGGTGGCCTGAACTAGTATAAATCTCGTGTCTTTCTGTGTTGTGAGTTCGTCGAGTTCGTCCGCGAGATCTTAGCGAGCTAGGGCGTAGATCGGTAGGAGGGAAAGACTTCGCGCGCACCCCAGTGTTCGAACCTTAAGGGTTCGCCGGAACCCCACATCCGACATTTGGCGCGCCAGGTAGGGGGGGCGCCGGAGCTTCTTCTCCACCAACCAACTCGCCGACGCTCCACCGCCGCGATGTCCGGTGACCCAAGGGCCGGCTCCGACCGCTGGGCAACCTAGCCAGCCCGGGCAGCGTCGCCTGCCCATGAAGACCACGACCCCATGCTCCAGGCGGCACGAGGGCCACCAAAGTCTGCCGGGCGCGGGCGGCGCGGCCAAGCGCCGTCCACCCTCACCCCGCGGCAAGTACGAGCCGCTGCAAGAGCGGCGAGCCATGCCACAGCAACGACGCCGCACTCGCGGCGGGAGCAAGCAAACATGCGGGCAGCGCTCACCGTGGCAAGGGAGCTGCTGCGATGCAGGCTGATGGAGAGCGGGTTGGACGCACTGCTGGAGCGTGTTGCCGAGCTACTGGATGCAGCGGCGTCGGGAGCACCACCTTTCTGCTATCAACTTCCCCCTCAGGCCGCCGTAGGGCCACACGGCGGGCCTCACCACAACCGCGCGCCGTCGGCTATGCTCGGGGGCTTCATCAACGCCAGCACGGCTAGCGGCGTAGGGGGCTCCGCCGCCCCCATGCCGCCCGCGACAAGCAAGGGCGCAAGCGTCGCCCCCATGATCCAGGCCGAGTGCCGTGCTACCATCCTCAGTACGCCATCCTGGGCAGGGCAACATGGAGTGTGGGGCACTACGGCGAGGTGTTCGGGGTGACGGCCCCGGAAGCCTACGTGCCCCACATGATGGAACAGGAGTAGGCACCGGAGGACGACCCCGGCTCGTTCGTTGGAGAAGATTGGGAAGCGGGGGCGCTAGGAGCCGAAGCCTTCCAAGAACCAATGGAGAACCACGACGATCACACCGGCGACGACAACTACAGGGTACCCCTAATCCCTCAGGAGCAAGCTTACGCTAACCATGAGTCGCAGGAGGAACAGATCATCGCAATGGTCGGCGGTCCCAGCTCGGCGGCCTCCCTGCCGCCAGGGGGATCGCTCTGGGGGCTGCAAGAGAGGGGTCGGGAGCCAGGCCCCTCCGCACGGTGCGCGAAGCCAAGGGACACCCGGAGGTAGGCCCTCTGCTGGGGAGGCTTCGACAACCCTTCCCCCGGCAGAGGACCTCTGGTCGCCGAGGGAACCGCTGGCGTCCTCTTTTTCTCCTTTGTGTCGTCCTGGTGACCGGTCGGCCCAGAGGAGGTCAAGGGCGGCGCAAGGTGGGGCCCTCGTCTGGCGATATGAAGCAAGGCCGGTACCTGTGAAGAAGGCCCAGTGCCTGTGAAGCTCGCCGCCCGTGACACTCTCACGTAATAATGAGTTGGGGCTGTACACGCCCCGGAGTCTCAGGGGTGCCGGCCTCAGGCCCTCGGGCTCCCTCCCACGCCTAGTGGCAGCACTTAGCTCCGCGCGGGTGAGAAGACTTGAAGACCAGAAGACTAGACTAGGTGCCGGACGCGGCCTTTCGCTTTGGATCTCTCTTTCTGTAGCTTTGCTTTCCGGATCTGGATTTAAGTTGAAGGCGAATTTTTATTGATGCGCGCGGGGGGAGCCTTTTCTCGTTTGAGCAATTTCTTGCCTTCTGGATCTCATTTTGTCTGGGACTCATGTCCGTCGCCTTTCCCTCACGAGCCCCTCGCAAGCGGGACTGCGCGAAGGACGCGCACGCCAAGCGCGCGCAAGCACTGCAACCGGTGCTCACCACTCGTGGGGCCCCTTCTGGCGGAGCGACGAGCTCCGCGGGATTCTCAGAAACTCAATGCCACAGCTCAAGGCTGGCGCTGGCTAAGGTAAACCATGACAGAAAACTTGCACCTGGATTCACGAGTCCACAAGGACACAAACTCACACTGCATAGGCAAGTAAAAACTGCAGTTTGCTTACATGAGGGGCTCCCCCTCTCAAAATGCTCTTACAAGTTTTCTAAGGGCCACGCCCGAGTTTGTGCGCAGGATGAAATGGCAGGAGAACAAGGGATCAGCCAGAAATGTCGCTCGCTGCGTCACCCGCGGATGCGTCACTCGCGTCGTCATCGTCTTCATCAGCATCGTCGCCGCCATCGGCGACGCCATCGTCAACCACGTCGCCTTCGTCTACGACGACCACCACCGCGTCATCCTCCGAGGTGAAGGCCCCGACCAACGCGTCCACATTGTCCTCAACCCAATGTGCTAGGTCGCCCCGAACAGCCGTGGGTACGGGGGCGATGGCGGCGTCGAAATCAAAGTTGGGGTCGGCATTCAGGAGGTGACTGAAGACACGGGAGAAAGCGCGCTCGAGCAGGCCACGGCCCCTTTCCTCCACAAGCTGGTGAGCTCTGGCAGATCGAGCCTCCAGGCGCGTCACCACCTCGGTGAAGAAGGTCAGGTGGCTGGCATAATCATTCGAGTGAGGGGCCGGCGCCTCCACGTCGCAAATATGGCCCAGGGCGATATTGGCCCTGTTCCGGAGATCCTGAAGCATAGGGGCATGCTCGCGCTCCAGCGTTCGTCACTGGAGCACTTCCTCTGTGTTTTGCCTCGCGACGGCCTCTGCCTCATCAACCCGCCTCTGGAGGGAACGCAGCTCGGTGCGGGCGGAGGCCAAGTCCGCCTGCGCCGTAACCAGGGCGGTGGCCATGGCTTCCGCACGCCTCTCAGCCTCGTCCAACCTGGGCCTGAGGGCAGTGGCCCTGCCCTCATCCTCCGTGCCTGCAAGCTTCAGCTTCAGGTCGTACCTACCCTCCAGATCTGCACGAACCTCGGCTACCCGGCGACCAACCTCCTCCTCGACTCTGGCCTCGCGAGCCCCGACGGCATCTTCTGCTTGGGCAACTTGACGCTCCCTCGTCTCCAGTTGCTCGAGCTCGAGGCTGCGCTCCACGGCCTCCAGGGTCAGCGCCTCCTCGCGCTTCCGGATCTCCTCTTCCTCCGCGGGCGTCCCCCTCAGTGACGCCAGAGCGGCCCTGCGTGCCTCCACCTGCTGCTCAAGAGACGCGCTCCAGGCCTGGAGCTCCCGCGCGCGCTTCTCCGCAGCCTCGTGACGGCGGTCAGCCTCGCGAGCCTCGTCCAAAGCTCGTGAGCGGGCTTCATGGGAAACCTTGAGAGACGCCTCGGCCTTCGCGTTCTCAAGGTCATGCTGATAGCGGCCGAGGTTGATGGCCACCTTCAGCTTGCGCCGCTCCTCCGCCAGCCGGAGGCCTTCAGCCTCAAGACGCGAATCGACACTCGCGAGCTCTTCACCAAGTCGGCACATTGCGCCCATCGCCTCCTGGAAGAGCTCGTGACGAACCACGCTCCGCCCGCGCTCGAGCTCGAATGCTCGGCCCACCTCGTCCTCCGCCTCGGGGGCTGCGGGCACGGCACCGAGTGGTGCGCCCCCTCCAGGCAGGGGGCTGGGGGCTGACGCCGAGCCTGACGTCAACCACTCCTCGCGAGGAGCCCAAGCTGGCCGGGGCCCGCTGCTTGAAGAGGAGCCGAAGATCGAAGCCAAAAAAATTGCCGTCCATGACCAGCGGAGGAGTCTTGGGCACGCCTGCCAAGCTCCACGCCAAACCGGGGGGGAGGAGCGACAAGGCCGCAGGTTCGGCACGCCAAGAAGGCAGGAGTGCCCCTTCAACCAACCCTGCTCCAAGGGCGGCAAGCGGACTCGGGGCGCTCGAGACTGGCGGAAGAGTTGAGGAAGGAGGATGCCGTTTCTCAGGGGATGCAGCAGCCTCGATGGAAGGAGCCCTGAAAGACTGGCGTCAGGAGATGAAGACAGCGCGCAATAAACCATGGCAGTGCGGCACTTACACGTCAACGGCGATATACTTCCTCCGCTTCAACGGCCCAAAGATATTGTTGCCGCTAGGAGATCCTTTCCTCTTGCGGAGCTCCTCGAAGTCCACACAAAGGCGACCGAAGTGCTGGACGTGACGACCGGTGCACGGCGGGGGCAAAGAAGGGCTCGGAAGGATGTCTGCGGGGATGCCCGGTTGCGGCGAACGACCGGGCGCCGTCTCACCACAGCTTCCCGAAGGTCCTGGAGCCTTGACCTCGGTAACTGCATGCCGCGCCTCTCCAGCAATCGACGCCTCAGGAGGAGGGCTGCAGGCTCCCGAGGACGACGCCCCAGGATCACCATTCAGCAGGCGCTCCTCAGCACTCGAGCCACCGGCCCCCGTCGGAGCCCGCCCACATGCACCATCACTTGGGGTGGGCTCGGCACCAGCGGCGAGGAAGGGAACCATGACGACGGGGTTCTCGCGGGGCCCCACCAGGTCAATCGGCCGCGGCCCCCACTCATCAAAGGGAGGCATGTTCTCTACAAATTCATCCCTGTTCTTGCAGCGGTACAGCAAGCAGTTCTTCCCAGGCAGTTCAGCTGGCAAGAGGACACTCGTCAGGACCTTGAGCACTGTTTGCCGCGTCCCAAGGAGGAGCCCAGACTCCTGAAACCTCATGTGGTCTGGCTGCTAAGCAAGGTCCACATTGGGCGAGAATGGCGCTGAAGCGGAGCAACCTGGCGTTTGACGAATTCTTTCACCACCATCGGTGCAGCTACGCCGCGATCTTTCAGCAACCTCAACCTGAGCCAGACGTGGGCAAGGCGGGGGCTCGTGAGCCGCTGATGGCTCCAGCCGGAGTTAGGAACAGCGGGCCCCGACGGAGCCTGAAGCAGGGGACTGAGCACGCCGGCATCAACAAACACCCATCGTGTCCGGAATTCGCTCGTGGATGGAGGAAGCTCGAAGTCGACCCCCTCGCCCGCCGACGTAGCCACGACATGGAATCTCACGCATCCTGAGCTTTGTTGGGGGTCAGTTAGATGCAATGAGAAGAACTGGCGAAGGAGAGCCACTGAAGGGGCAATGCCAGCCATGGCTTCGCACACGAAGGCGAAGACAGCGAGAAGAGTCACAGACTGAGGGTCGAGATGCAGCATGTGGATCTGATAATGCTCAAGCACCGCATTGAAGAAGGCAGAGAAGGGAGGAATCAGGCCAACCCAGAGGGCATCTATGAAGATTGGGACTTCGGTGGCCGCAGAGCCGTGCGAGTGCGACACGCAGGCCAAGCCACCGTCTCCCCCCACTCGTTGAAACTGGAAGCAAGCATCGGACGCACCTTGTCCATGGCCTCGTCGTTGAGCACCCGAGATCGGCCGAGCGCCGGCGCAAGCGACGGAGGCGCAGCTGGCAGAGACAGAGGTCTTTTCCCCTTTTCAGCTTGTTTCGGTGCCATGGCGATGGAGCAGGCGGAGCGCAAGTCAGATTGGAGAAGAGAAACAGAGTCTCGAGGAAGCAGGGGGATTGGGGAAGCAAGGCGCAGGCGACGGGGAATAACTATGTAGGCCGCTGGGGGCCGCATAGCTAGGCGGATTCAATGGGAGCGTGGGGAAGCGGAGACGCCCGCGTCCAATCAACCGCCACGCGTCGACCCAGGCCACAGGCTTTTGGGGCCCGCGGTGCTCCGAACTTGACCCTTGGCTTCACCGCGAAGCCAAGCCCGAGCGCACCTTGGGCCCGGGAGCTACTGTCGGCGTTCTGAGAACAGGGGTCCCCAGACTTGCCTGCCTGCGGCCCATAGCGTGGCTAAGCCAGCAGGCCATACGGACCGCCTTCATCAAAAAGGCATCCAAGACCCTTGCGAGGGTCCAAGCCTCGCGAGGCGGACGACGCTAGACCTCCTCTGGAGTAGCCTAGCCAGGCAGGCTCACGAGGAGCGGAGATATCAAGGCGGGGCAAACCTCACGAGGCTCTCGTGACATGAGCCATGATGAACGGCACCAGGAGGGCGCCAGGCAGGCGCCAGCGCGCGCAGCGTCCTTATTTCCTCTTTGGTGCTAAGGAGGCCAGTGCAGGCGAAGAGTACCGAGGCAACAGGCAAAGGTTGCTATATCGGTGCAACGAGACCAAGACCAAGAGGACGGGAAGACGGAGGTCATCGTGGAGCCCAAGACAGCGTCACCACCAGAGCTTTTCGCACGCGAAGACCGCTTTTGTTAGGACAGCTTGTACTAGCTGTCCCCCTTCAAATTTGCCCGCCGTTGTTGGCTCCCTTCCTGCTCGATATTTGGGAAGAGGACCAGGGCCTCTATAAATAGGTCTAGCCACCATAGTAGTAGCCACGAGATCCAGAGACGCGCACAAGCTCGTACGCACAAGAACACCTCAACCTCAGGAGGCTGTTCTTCCCTTGTACTGTTCATCATCAGCCCAAGAGGCAATCCACCACCACCACACTGGAGTAGGGTATTACACCACAATGGTGGCCCGAACCAGTATAAATCTTGTGTCTTTCTGTGTTGCGAGTTCGTCCAGTACGTTCGCGAGATCTTAGCGAGCTAGGGCGTAGATCGGTAGGAGGGAAAGACTTCGCGCGCACCCCAGTGTTCGAACCTTAAGGGTTTGCCGGAACCCCACATCCGACAGCCGTGATAGCCTAGCGTAAGTTGCTTGCTTATTTATTTCCTTGTTGTCTTGTTTGCTTGTAGTCAGTGCTATTCTTTTTCCGCGGTTTGCTAGTGGCTGCAATAACCTATTTTATAAAATTAGGCCACAATAACCATGGGCTACATATTTACTGTAGTTACCATGGGCCTCCTACGGGCCGTAGAAACAATGGGCCTTCTTAGGGCCGTAGAAAGAATGGGCCTTCTACGGGCCGTAGCAACAATGGGCCTTCTATGTGCCGTATGATCGATAGGCCAAACATGGGCCAATAACAAACCGCATTATGGGTCGTAAACGGGCTAGATTTGGAATCATCCGTTCACGGGCCGACAATAGCAGGTCGTCATTTTTTTTAGAATCTAGCAGGCCATCGTTAATCGGCCGTATTTGATGACGTTATGAAAACGTCCCAACGGAGTAACGGGCCGATTGTAACTGCGGGCCGAATTTGGCCCACAGGCAGAAAAGGCCAATGACGGGTTGTAAGTAACCGAATGCTGGAAATGAGCCCAAGAATAAATGGGCCCTGAGAAGGCCGAAAGATAACACGGGTTGGAAACGGCCCAATGGAATAATGGGCCGTTTATGGGTATAAAGGGGTACACTATTCATTGCGGGCCAGATTCACCACGGGCCATTAATGGGCCAAGAGTTACAAATGGTCTCTTATGGGCTGAAAGACATCATGAGCCATACATGAACCGGAAGTTACAATGGGCTGGAATCATATTGGAAGGCCCAGATGAAGCTACTGGGCTTAATTCGGATAGGCCGTAAGGGGCCGTGAGTTAGCGGGCCGTAAATGGGCTATATACGAACAGGTCGTTAACAGGCTTTCCGCGGGCCGGCCTGTTACCTTTTGACCAAGTCAAACGGGCCGGCCTTTTCACCGGAATGGGCCTCTGTTGGGCCGTGCCACGTGTCGACGTATCATAGGTGCCTCATGTCCAATGAATGGATGACATCTGTCACAACGGTGAGCCAACACATGTTTCCTCCGGCCAATGAGAATTTTACACGTGGAAACTCCTCATTGGTCCGGGCTGTTAGCGGGTTATCGGGTCCAAAACCGGACCCGATAGCTTAACGGCGTTCCGTTACGGTGGATGCCACGTGTCGGTCACCCTTGACGAAAGCACTTCCATGACGCGCGATTTATCGTCATGGAAGTGGACACTTCCGTGATGATAATTTTGGTAATGTCATGGAACACTTCTACGACATCACAGGTATGACTATCTTGATTCTTTCATAAATTTATCATGGATGTACATGCATGAGAGAAAACGTGACCTACTGTGACAAACACGTATCATCACGGAAGTGTCTTTTTTGTAGTGTAGGTTTGGGGTTAAGCATCACAACGGATCTAAGCTTCGAGAACATATACCCCTCATAATAGTACGGAGGTCCTATGACTCAAAAGAATGAAAGAAGAACAACGAAATGAATACTACGTCTTCTCTTCGACCTCCACTTGCTGTAGTCAATTTTCTTCGGACAGAATCTCCGAACCAATTGCTTCACATCAGCAATAAATCTTCGAGGGGTTAACTCCTTCACATCAATCTTCTCGCCTACATGTCTTCAATAGATGTAGCTCATTCTTCTCTGCATCGCAGATATTCTTCGGTGAAGTTCCTCGAACTTGGCACCAGAGACAACATTCTCCTTGGTTCTGCATGGACAATTTCTCTCTGTGTGCACTAGCAAACAAATCAGTCCATGCCTGTTTCTGTCAACAATCTCCAAAACATAAGAGGGCAAATATTGCACCAACAGTCTACCCCTTTTTTGGACGACTGTTGACAAAACAGAACACATCAAAAGATAGATCATGGAATGGAATGCGAAGGTTAACAAAAGACGAGGGATAATTACAAATATAAAACACGCTCCCCCTAAAAATATGCATCAAATGCACAGGAGATAAATTGGAAGGTTGCAAGATGCATCTTCGTATGAGTGACATTGACATATACTCTCATTTGTAGTCTCTTTCAATGCACTCGACAATGTCTGAGGTGTTTCCTGTCACACACAATCTTTGAAAGATCTGTTAGATAAAGTGAATACTTTGAAATGATTTGTGACGATGGATAAGCCATGAGAATTCGCTCAGAACACGGTTTGAATCCACACGAGATATACGTTCCCTACAAGTTAGATACTCAAGGAGAATCAGAGCAAGGAAAAGAGGGTTATATTGCTCGGAGTAGATATGCTTAAGACAGGGTTTTCCTGCAATAAAGATGATAACATGGAGATGTGCGAGGAACAACAACTTAAAGGATAGAATTTGCTTTTGAATCTCAAGAATTTCAATCTGAAGCTAACTTTCTTCTCCTGCACGGTTAGATAGCGAATGATAATCATTTTAGGATATCTAACTATAAGACCCATATAGTTTCAAGGAGTAAAATATCTCTACTAGAGAAGCATGATTTCTAATCCTCCTTGAAAGGGTTTTACTCTCCCTGCACAATAGATAAGTATCAAAGATAATTATTGCAAGGAAGTGAGCTTTTGATCGCACCTGCATTCAAATAACTGGAAGCAAATATTATTGCAGAGGGGGTTATTAATGGTACATGAGGACCAAATATTCCAACACCATAGGTGGTGCTCCAAGTTCCAAAAGCAAATAGTTCGACGAAAAGCAAATAGTTCGACAGAAAAGCAAATAACGAATGGAAACACCCGTGAAAATAACCCCCTTATCTGTCGCTCGATGTTCTTCTCCCACTTTTTGTCAACAAGTGTCAAAAATGAAAGAGAATGCATGCGAGGAACTACTCGTCCTCAGAATCCTCAGAATCAGAGCTCAAACTGTTCGGCGAAGCCGAGCGAGCAATGGTCGAGGCTGAAGGAGGAGTTGGAGATGCAGCAAGGGCTTTGGGATCAGCTTCGAGAGTAGCAGCGCGAGGTGCATCTGGCTTGTAGATAAATGTTCCTGCTATGTCTTCGAGATCATCATCTGGTTCAACAAAAAGTGGGTCAGTGGAGTCGGAACACTGAGGAAGCACTAGGGGTTGCCTTCAGACGCGAGGAACTTCAAAGAACTCCAGATAATCATATTCTTTCTCAATACCCTTGGCGGATAGTTGTTTGCGAGAATAATGCTTGCACAGAAGGGTCCAGGAGCGCTTCTTTTGTTCCTTCTCATACAGGAGAGCTTGGCGAGCATAATTGTGGAGCAAATTTATCTCAGTCATCATTTCCACCTTCACTTTTTGGTCGAGCTTGATATGACTTTCCAGGGCTTGCTGAGTGCAAAGACAAATCTCATACAGTGAAGGATTCTCTTCACGAGGAATTTCAATTTTTACCTTCTTAACCTTTGAAGCTTTAGCAGAAGCTGACATTGAAGCAGAAACAGTAGCATCAATCAACATCTTTCCTTTGCCAATGTCCTTCACAATCTTGAGTGTGTCATGGACTGGTGGCATATAAACTTTCGAGACATGTGGGCAGAAGAACTTTTCATCAATAAGCTGCTCAATGGGAAACATGACCCAAGGTGCATATGGCTTCAAAGCTTGAGGGCTATCAGCTGCGCAGGCCAGGTTGCGAATGAAAAGATCTGGAATGTCAAAGCGAATACCCTGAGCAGTGGCTAGAAGAGCATTTCCCACGATGCCATTGATGGTTTCTGGCCTGTTTGTTGGTGTGAGTGAGTTGCGGAGGATATAGAACAACACTTTGTTCTCATAAGCCAGATTCTTTGGGTTTGCTTCTATACATTCATCACCAACAAGCCTGGGGTCTATCAGCAGATGAAGTTGAGCTTCGGATACTTCCCAACAGTGCAATTTATGTTCACAATTAGCATCAAATTCGCACCGAGGAAGATTCAACTGTGCTAAGAACTGGTCAGCCGAACATTTGATCTTCTCTTCTCCTGTCATCCATTCGAGGATCCAAGTACTGCTATCTCCAAGTTATCCTGAGATATAAAGAGTGGCATAGAATTGATGAATCACTTCATGATTCAAGACATGATTGAAGTGAAGGAAGCTCTTCAGGAAGACTTGTTCAATCTGCTTGATGGTATGATGAAAACAAGGTAAACTTTCGAGCTCAGCGAAATCCAGAATCTTGTGCTTGAACATGTGATTCTTTTCATATAGAATACGAGCATAATACATGGCCTGTTCCTTTGTCCAGAATCTTGGTGATAAGGAAGTTCTTTCTCCTTCATATGGACTGGTTCCAAAGAATGCAAGTTTCGAAAGATGAAACTGCTCATTAAAGGCAGGACCATTTGGGCCATCTCCGAGAGGGAACAAAAGAAAAGTTTCCAATGGATTTCTCAGATGTTCTTCTTCGCTCAAAATCCGGGTCCGAATTTCAATAGGTGCAGGCACACCTTCCTCAATAGGATTGAAAGGAGCACGAAGCTTCGTTGATTTCTCTTGTACAAATTGCCTTGAGGAACTTGAATTTTTATCAATTTTGCTTGCTGGAACTCCTTCAACAGCTTTCTGGCTTTTGGGCCCTAGGGCCTTTTCTTTCAGTGTATTTCCTTCGGCTGGAGGTACAACAACTTCTTTCTCTGACACTTGAGGCACAACTGGTAGAGCAATTACTTCTTGAGCCATCGGCTTAGCAGATTTCTTTTCTTCCTCTTCCAACCGTGATGCAGTGGAAAGAGGAGCAAGATCAACATCCATCTGGGTAGGGGCACCAGATGATGCGACCAGGTGGTTTTATCTCGGGAAGCATTTTGCCCCCCCCCCTCATTCTTGTCAATCTCCTCCATGTTCAATTCGGAGGGCTCAGCTTGCAATTTCCTCGGAGGCGATGGATCTGCCTTCTCAACTACAATTTCCTCATCAACATCATCATCAGGGGCTTGCTACTCAGCCGGAGCATTTTCTTCATCAGTCTTTTCCAAAAAGATATCAACAACATGAGGTTGTTATTGGGTTGCTGGAATAGGAATGATAACCTCCACATGGTCAGCTTGTTGCATGGGTTCATCCTCGTGAGTTGGTGATGGTGGAACCTACTGAAAGGGAGTACTTGAATCAAGTGGAATGTCAGCAGCAATAGTCCGAAGGCGACGATCTTTGTTTTTCGGCTTGCTAGCTCTCGCTATGGCCTTCTGACATTTTTCTTCTTGAATTCTTCTTCGAGCAAGATCAGCCTTGCGGTCAATCTCCTCGTTTCTTCTGTCACAAAACTGAGATAACTCCATGTGCAACCTCGAGTGCCAATCAATTTTCTCATTGCGCATGAGACTGGGAGCCTTGGTGAGTTCAACAATCTCTTTGTTCAGGTTATTTCTTTCGGAATCAGAGTTGGCCTCTCTCCTCATTTGCTCGAGGACTTGCTTGTCTTTAACAGCTTGATTCAGCTTCTTTGAGATTTTCCTCAGCTCAATCAATTTCTTTGTTGCCATTTTGGTAACATCATCAGGTAGTCCCAGACTGCTTATATCATCAGAGTTTGCATCATATGCAACACTGTCAATCACATTGATCATGAAATTGAAATAATACTTATGTTCCTCTATGGGAGCAGGAACACTGGGTCTAGCCTTCTTAGCACATGCATTAGCTTTTCCTTCAGATAGCAGCTTTCTCTTCGGTGCAGAACCCAAAGGTTTGTCAGTGACTGGAATGGGTGCAAGCCTTGGTGACTTCCTTGGAGAGGGTGAAACTTTCACTGGTGAGGGGCTCTCATGTGGTTTGTTGAGAATGGCACACTAGTCATACATAGGAATTTCATCAGGATCATCTTCGCTGGATGACACATCAGACAAGTGAGAAACGGCCTTCTTTGATTTCCTGGTGATGGATTTCTTTCGGGGAGCCCAAGGGGAAACATATTTCTTGGACTTGCTTGTCTTCGAAGCAGAAGCACGATCCTTTTTCTTCTGGACGTCTTGCTGAGTCAATGTGACGTTCTTTGCTTCAACTTGGTTTTTCTTCGCTTGCATAGCATCACGTTTGGCTTTGGCCTTCGCCCTCTTAGCCACTTCATCGGGAAAATCAATGATGGTTTTGAGAGACTCGGGATGAGCATTTGAAGGCTGTGGTGGTCTGACTTTTTCATCATTGGGGCCAACGCAGTTATCAGCAATGCAGTCATTCCACGGTGGTGTGAAAGCAAACAAAATCTGGTACTTCTCGCAAACATTTTCATAGCTGAACCATTTCTTTGCCCAGTGGCGGCGAATCCTTTGCAGCCTGTTGTTGCGTTCAGCTGTTGATTCAACCCCTGGTGGAGTTCTATAACCATCTAGATCAGAAATTTCAGTTGTGGTATTCTTTTCTCTGCCACGACCACCCTTTTTAGGATTACCATCAAAGAACATGGTTAGGGCGTTAGTGACCAATTCATCTTCGAGCTGACTCTGAGCAGAGGGAATCTCTTCATCATCTTCTTCGGACGCAGACTCATGATTCTTTATCGGTGCTTTGGGAGGCTTTGAAGATTTTCCTCCTCCAGTTAATCTCATTCGATTAGACCTTGGTGGAAGCTGAGGCAATTCTCCTTTAGAATTTGAATATTCTTCGGAACTCTGTGCCATGACCAACCTGTGAAAATAATAGACACACTCGAAAATGGGGTAGGGTTATAAACATGCACAGAGGGTATTTTGAACAAAAATGAATGTTTTCATAAGAACAACGGAATTCATGATAGACTTTAGAGAAGATAACCTCGATAGATTTCAAACAAGCCATAGAAAGCTAAAGGCCCAATAAAAACTATATGATCTTTCGGATAAGCACACACGAACCCTAGATCGAGGAGAACAAGTATGAGGAAGATCTACAAACCGTACCAGTCAAAACTTTGTGATTCCTAAAGGTCTACCACAGAGAAATAAATCAGATAAGATGGCATCGGTAAGAACTGCCCTAAGAACGGAGGTGAGGACAGGATCAGTTCCAAATCCAAGCGCTCTAACTTGGCTACTTCAATCAGCTATGGCAATGCGGAAGGGAAGATTACCGCACCGGCGTGATCAACCACGACGAAGTTCCACCGGAGTAGCACGGCGAAGTTTCTCGCCGGAGTTGCTTCGAGCACGGGCTCGGGTGAAGGTGGATGAGGGTTTGAGGAAGAAGATATGGTGAGGGATATTTATAGCTGGCGAGCTGAACCTCCTCTTTGAAATCTACGACCCACAATTGCGGGACGTTCCGCATTCGATGGACACGATCACGATCATGGGGATCGTGGGCACGTGGCAACCGTTATCTGTGAAAAACTCGGGAAGTGAGCAGGAGACCGAACGGTTTGAAGAAGGGCATGCGCCAAATATGATTAAAAGTTTGAAGTCGATTTCTTTCGCGACCAAGGACGTTGGATAGAAATTTTCTTCAGATCAAATTGCATGCTTATGACGGACATCATAGATTGGATGAGAAAGAATTGAGGGATAAAAGGGTCCGAAACAAAAACACTTAGACAGACGAGAGAAAACACAAAAACACGGAGCCATGAGTGAGTTGTTCATATGACGAAACACAAACACAGCGACCCAAAGACAAACACAGGAACGAGAGCAAATAAACACAAGGAATGAGCACCAACAAAATAGATATCAGGGCTAAGAATAAATGATTAGAATCCCTGAGAGAGAGTTCCTGCAAGGAGGGTTAATTCTTTTTCGCAACCCACACTTGCATGGGCAGCGAGAGTCTCATTGGTTTTGCGTGAGCAGGAACATTCCTTTGGTGAGTTCTGCAGTTTGCCTGTGCATTTTGAGAGTAATCATATGAATATGCATTGAAATTGTTTCCAGAGACATGAGCATAATGATTCAAGGAAGTACGCATGTACTCCTTGTGTTAAAGGTTTGACTTGTATCCCTTCGAGGAAGTTCCAACGCCAATCTGCGAATGATAATCATTTCCTCGAAGAGAATACTCTACATATTCATGTTAGCAGTGACAGATAAATTTTCAATGATGCACTTCTTCACCCAATTTGCTTCTTGGGTGAACCAGACTTCCAGTTAGTCCCAGCATACCGAGTGAAAACCTTATCATTTGTAGTTTGAGTCATCAGACTCGTCAGAAACAATAGAAATGGGAGTGTCATATCCAGATAGAGTTGCAGATTCGAGAGTTTTGCTTTTAGAAAGAACCCAACTCGTTCGAGGATATTGCTCGGGAGTCCAGTAGGTGCCATCAAAGTTGAGTTTCCTTTCAAAACCCAATCCTTCCTTACAAGGGCTTTTGTGCAGTATTGACTTCTTGAGCACATCACAGAGGGTTTGATGCCCTTTGAGGCTCTTTAGCATTCCCTGCAATTCTCATCAGAAAGAGCAACAAATTCCATGGAAGAGGGGTTAGAAATACCTTACATAGTTGTTGCAATATTCTCGATGACAACATTAGATGTTTCAACATTTGAATCACCATTGCTACATTCTAGGCATTGTAAGCAAGGAGGAACAAAATCATCAGGAGGTCATTTAGATTGGTTGGTAAAGAGAGAAGCTTTTTCTTTCACCAGCACGTTGTGAGACTCTTTCAGTGACTCGAGTTCTTCATTCCTGTTAAGGAGTTCATCTAATAAACTCTCGTAGTCAACTGTAAGAGAATCATATCGGTCCAAAAGATCATCAATAGTTGAAGAAAAAGCATCATGCTCTTCGATCAACTTTTGATTCTTCTTCTTCTCTTCGACCATTAATCCTTCGGTTTTCCTAAGATTGTTCTCAAGTTTTTCAAGTTCATCTTGTTGAGATTTTGCAATCTTAACCAGTTTAGCATAGGCAATGTATTCAGGTGAATATCCAGTCATAGATTTTTGGTGCTTTGTTGATACCTAATCCTTTGAGGTCTTTGCCACGAGACAGAATGCGATTGGTTCATCATCCCTTGAAGCATCGTCATCAGTGTTTGATTCGAGTGATTTCTCAGATGATTCACAAGCAATGAATGCATTGCTTCTTCCTAGCCTTCTATGAAGCTCTTCATTTTCTGATTCTGCTTCGGATGTCTCATCTTCAGATTCCAAGTTCGTATTAGCACATGCTCTATTCAGCTGCGATATTCTCTTCATATTGGATTAGATGGTTGCTCTAGCTTTCACGTTAGTGACTGGTCTCGTCGAAGAGGATGAGGAAGATTCATTTTTCTTCGAGAGCTTAGTGTGACGATGCATTCGAGAGAATCCATTTCCGTGAAGATACATCCATCTGTTGCTTGGTTTTGTAACCTAGCATGGACAGTCTGCTATAAGGTGACCGAATTGTTTGCATTTGAAGCACTTTATTTCTTTTGGAATTAACTTCCTTGAAGATTCAGGCAAGTCAAATTCTTCATCATTTGTGAGACACAGATTATGTCTTCTAAGGTCGCTTAGCCTTTCTGTGAGCATTTCTAGTTCCCTTGTGATCGAGTGTTGATTCTCGACATCTTCTTCTTGTGAACTGCCATAGTGTGAAAGAATTTCCCCTTCACTTTCCGAAGAAGATTCTTGATATCCATTTTCAAGTTCCATCTTTTCTTCGTGAATAGACATCAACTTCATGACCTCGACATAGTGAAGTTCTTCATAGTCTGGTCATTGCTTGATTTCAGCTATGATTGGATCGAAGGTTGCATCAAGAGCACTCAGTAGCTTGTCGACCACATCTCTATCGGTGATATCCGCGTTGATGAAGTCTTTCAACAATATTGGTCAACCGATCAGTGAGTTCCATAGCACTTTCCTTTTGAAGACTTCTGAATCCAGCAAACATGGCACAAAGCATTTCAGTGTGAGGATTTGTTCTAGTAATGAATTCTTCATGAGCATTTTTGATGGCACCCCAGAGTTTCTTTGCAGTGTCAAGCTTTCGGAACCGAATGAAAATCTCTTTCGAGATACTGTCATAGATAATATCTTTCGCTTGTGCAATCAACCGAGTATAGCTTTGTCATCAGAATTTGGAGCATCACGGTGTTGAATGGTGAAACCTTTTTCTACAATCTGCCAAAGTTCTATGTTGATATCCTGAAGTCTAATTCTCATTCCCTCTCTCTAGTAGATATAGTCATTTCCATCGAAGATAGGAAACCTTTAAGAGTGCGAGGACCTGCCTGCATACGACATATATACTCAAAACTCCAAGGCTATTAGACCTTCAATAAACAGAGACAGGGAGTACATGTTCTGATACCAATTGTTAGGACCGAGAGTATATCAACCAGAGGGGTGAATGGGAGATTCAAAAAAATTCTTTCAAATGTTTTCAACAGATCCCAAACACAGCAGCGGAAAAAGGTTCAGTAGAAAAGAACTTAATCAATCACACTAGAGAGGCACATATCTATCAAGGAAGGAAGCAATAATAGTTTGAGCATAGGATATCACAGGTTTGACAATGACGATGGTAATGCAATACGCGAATAGATGCAGTAGCATGAGTGAAAACAGAATATGACCTGCGAAGGAAAAGCACCAGATAGAATGATAACGAGGTGAATGAGAACGACACAGGGACGACTAGGCTGAGCGATGAGAATGCAAGATGATGAGCAACGAACTATAACAGATGGGAACGATGCAGATAACATCAATGAATGATATGCAACAGACAATGATTGATCAGATAGACTATCGTCATTGAACACGAAAGTAAACTACTGAATGTAATGCATTAAAGTAGAGTAACCAAGTGGTGCTCAATGGCGACAGATGGCTTTGGTAGACCAGTTCGCCCTTCTACCAAAGGACTACGTCTGGTTGAAGGGGTTGTGATTTAACACAAAAGGTAAACTCTCTTCGCCCCATTCTCCTTCAACTCAGGGCTGATCAGACTCCAGTTGATTTCACTCGTGGTAGATACTTGTCGGTTATCTCCAAACCTTCGACAGACCTCTTTGCGAACCACAATGACTCTTGGTTCCTGAAGATCTTGCTCGGTGAAGACAACAGCTCTTCAACACTCGAGCCAACACCTATCCGTCTAGAGAGTGTGCAGCTCTCAAGAGTAATAGGTACGAGAACTCTAACTCAGAACTACTGTGATGTTCAACCACTATCTAAGTTTTGGGCTTTTGATTTTTCTCTCGGTGGATCTTAAACTCAAATCACTCAGAGAGGGGATGCTCAATCAATCTTCTCAGAAATCTTAAGCGGAGCAGCCAACGGGCAACGTTGGAGCGGGGTGGCTATTTATAGTCGTAGCCTTCCCTGAAGGGAAAAGACCAAATTGGACATGTGCAGCAGCCAATGGCCGAACGACACGGGTCCAACGGTTGGAAATTGAGCACAATGGTAACATTCCTTGCGGAGCAAGTAATGCAAACTCCTCAATTTGAAAGATATCTCCTGCAGCACGAAGAACAATGTCCACTGCTGGCAGGTAATCATTCGAAACATAAAGAGATTTCTTTGAGTCTCGCATAGGTTTTGGGCTAAGCATCACAATGGATCTAAGCTTCGAGAACCTGTACCCCTCTTAGTAGTAAGGAGGTCCTATGACTCAAAGAATGAAAAAAGAATAACAAAATGAATACTACGTCTTCACTTTGTCTTCGACCTCCACTCGTTGCAGTCAATTTTCTTTGGACAGAATCTTCGAACCAATTGCTTCACATCAGCAATAAATCTTCGAGGGGTTAACTCCTTCACATCAATCTTTCACCTACATCTTCAATAGATGTAGCTCATTCTTCTCTACATCGCAGATATTCTTCGGTGAAGTTCCTCAAACTTGGCACCGGAGACAACATTCTCCTTGGTTTTGCATGGACAATTTCTCTCTGTGTGCACTAGCAAACAAATCACCATGTCTGTTTCTGTCAACAATCGCCAAAACATAAGAGGGCAAATATTGCACCAACAGTTCTCCCTTTACCCCTTAGCTGAAAGGAGCGGGAACATAACAAGCAAGCACAGGAGCCGAGCAATCTATCTATTGACCAAAGACACAACTCGAAATCGATGCATATAATGTGAAATACCGATGACTTGGGGCCAAGGACATCCTAGGATACCTTGGATATCTACTGGGGGTTGGATTCAAATTAGAACCCCCCACTCCTGCAGGATACTGCTAACGCGACACTACAATCAGAGACCCTTTGTCGAAACTCTATGTGATGTAATAATTGCAAACGGTGGAGTAAAAAAACGTCAAAAAAGGTGCAAAACGTTTGCGATGGCGGAGCCATCAAACACGGTTCAGATTTTAGTTGCATGTGCGATGCAGGACACACGGTTAATCCATTCAAACTGTCTGCGATGAGGCAGAACAACAGAAACGGGCAGCCATAACAATGTGTGTGCGATGCAGGACACACGGTTAATCCATTCGAACTGTTTGCGATGAGGTGGAACAACAGAAACGGGCAGCCATATCAATGTGTGTGCGATATACGACATACGGTTAACTCGGACGAATTGTTTTCGATTAGGGAACAAAACAGAAACGGTTCAACTTAACAAGATGTGTGTGATATGCGGCATACAGTTCACAGGGATTGTGACGCCCGGATAATTAAGCTACAGCAACCCTCTGCTAATGATGCGACGTCACCTTGGTTACTATTGGTAATCTCGCATTAGTTCAAAACTGATTCAAATTCAAAATTGAATTAAAGGCAAACATTAAAAGTTTTCAAACTTTAAAACTAAAATGTTCGGGTTGTGCCAAATAATGCATAGGTAATTGTGGTGAAGAAAACCCATTTTTTATAAAATGTTTAAATACTCTAAGGTGAATAAAACAGTAGCAAAAACAAATATTTAAATGCTTTTATAATTAATAAAATGTTAAACTATTTTATCTAGGGGGTAAACTTTTTGTGGCAGGCCAACAGGGCCAAACGGCCCAGCCGGCCAGCCCAACAGGGCCAAATGGCCCAGCCGGCCAGCCCAACTGACCCAACTGAGCAGGCCCACTCCCCGTTCCCCCTTGTCGCCTTCTTCCCACGCGTCCTGTTCCTCCAACCGCGCCATGAACAAGGGCGCATCCCCATCGAACCACCTCGCCGTCCCTGCCAGTGGGATAAGGCCGCCAGCGCCGCGGCTCCTCGGTTCCCTCTCCCACTCGGCCCCTGCCCTCCTCCCAGATCTCCGCCTCCCCCACCCCCCTCAGATCTGCCCGTCCTGAGCCGCACCGCCATGGACGCGCCGCCGGAGTAGCCGTAGCCACTGCCCTCCCCGCTCCCAGGGACCGCGCCAGGAGCACCGCCTTCATCGCCTACGTCGACTACGTGGATGCGCTCGAGCTCGGAGCCACCACAACGCCGGGATCAAGCCGTCGTCATCCTTCGGCCTCCATCGTCCGTCGCTCCGATCCACCTCCCCTGCTGCTACTAAGCCGCCAGCGAGCCATCTTGAGCTCCAGGGTGAGCATCTCCCCGTTTCCCCTCTATCTCTTGCACTACTCTGTCGCTGCTACCCCTCCCCACTGTAGGCCAAGCTCGTCGTCGCCATAGCGATGCTCGTCGTCGCCGTAGAAACGTACGAGCCCAACAAAGGACGATGTCGAACTCCCAAAGCTGTGTAGATGCCACCTACCCCCTCTGTTTGGTCAATTTGTGGCCATTTGCTCGGGCTCGTCGTGTCCGAGCCGCCCCCATCGCACGCATTCGATGCTGCTGTCGCTTGCTCGCCGTTGCTGCGTCCGGAGCTCCGCTCTCGTGCCAGCCCGCTGCTCCGCTCCCTTACACTCCAGTCTGCGTCTGCGCGCTCACCGCATAGCCGCGCCACGCCCGCCACCACAGCCCCGCGCTGCCTGCTACCACCTTTTGCCGCACGTGCGCTGCCCGCGCTGGCTCGCCCAGCCGTGCCCCCTTGCTTCGACCGGCCGCAGGCCGCCGGAGCCACACGCCGCTCGCGCCGACTGCGCCCCTCACCCGCATCGCCCCGCGTTTGCCGCTCTCCACCGCTGTCGTCGCAACTCCGCCTCCGCTCACCACTGCGCCACCGCCCCGCCGTGCGCGCGCGCCCTTGCGCCGGCTAGCCGCGCTGGGTTCGCCTCGGGGCTCCGTTGCCCGGGCGCTCGCTAACCCGCCCTGTTTTCTCCCCTGTCACACTGACCGCAGGGGCCGACGCCCCTGTTTTATAAAAAAAGGATTTAGAAAAATAAATAATTAATTAATTATTTAAATGATTAATTAACTTAATTAAATCTGTTAAATTAGCCTAATCACTTAATTAAAACTAACTAGTTATGTTTAGTTAAGCTGTCTCAGTGACAGTTGGGGCCCACATGTTAGTTTGACCCAGTCAATGGTCAGAGTTGACCGCTGACGTCATGCTGACACAATATATATTTTCGAATTAAAATAATTTCAAAATTTGATTTGAAACTTTGGAAATTAATATAAAATAAATCGTAACTCGGATGAAAATACTTTGTACATTAAAGCTGCTCAGAACGACGAGACAAATCTGAATACGCAGTCTGTTTGTCAGCCACACGTCCCTAGCATAGTGAACATGGAACTTCCCCCTCCGGTTCATCTGTCCGAAAACGCGAAACGCCGGGGATACTTTCCCGGATGTTTCCCCCCTTCGCCGGTATCACCTCCTACTGCGTTAGGGCACACCTGGCACCGTTACTTGTCATGTCATGCATCGATATGCATCTATTTGCATTGTATTCATTGTTTCTTCCCCCTCTTCTCTCTGATAGACTACGAGACTGACGCCGCTGCTGGTGCCCCGATCGACTATGTTGTTGACGACCCCTCCTTGCCAGAGCAACCAGGCAAGCCCCCCCCTTGATCATCAGATATCGCCTATTCCTTCTCTCTACTGCTTGCATTAGAGTAGTGTAACATGTTACTGCTTTTGGTTAATCCTATTCTGCTGCATAGCCTGTCTTTACTACTACTGTTGTTACCTTTACCTGCAATCCTAAATGCTTAGTATAGGATGCTAGTATTCCATCAGTGGCCCTACATTCTTGTCCGTCTGCCATGTTATACTATCGGGCCGTGATCACTCGGGAGGTGATCACGGGTATATACTTATATACATAATATATGATACATGTGGTGACTAAAGTCGGGTCGGCTCGTAGAATACCCGCGAGTGATTCATGGATTGGGGGCTGAAATGACCTTTGTCCCAAACCGAGTAGGCCCACTCCCAGTTCCCCCTTGTCGCCTTCTTCCCACGCGCCCTGTTCCTTCGACAGCGCCATGAACAGGGGCGCGTCCCCGTCGAACCACCTCGCCGACCCTGCCGGTG
>NC_057796.1:220399053-220405493 GCF_018294505.1 Triticum aestivum | reverse complement strand
CATCGCCTACGTCGACTACGTCGACGCGCTCGAGCTCGGAGCCACCACAACGCCGGGATCAAGCCATCGTCATCCTTCGGCGTCCATCGTCCGTCGCTCTAATCCACCTCCCCTACTGCTACTAAGCCGCCAGCGAGCCATCTTGAGCTCCAGGGTGAGCATCTCTCCGTTTCCCCTCTATCTCTTGCACAACTCTGTCGCCGCTACCCCTCCCCACTGTAGGCCGAGCTCGCCGTCGCCATTGCGATGCTCGTCGTCACCGTAGAAATGTACGAGCCCAACAAAGGATGACGTCGAGCTCCCGAAGCTGTGTAGATGCCACCTACCCCCTCTATTTGGTCCATTCATGGCCATTTGCTCAGGCTCATCCTGTCCGAGCCGCACCCATCGCACGCGTTCGCTGCTGTCGTCACTTGCTCGCCGTTGCCGCTTCCGGAGCTCCGCTCCCGTGCCCGCCCGCTGCTCCGCTCCCTTACACTCCGGTCCGCGTCCGCGCTCTCACCGAATAGCCGCGCCACCCCCGCCACCGCAGCCCCGCGCTGCCTGCTACCACCTTCTGCCGCACACGCGCTGCCCGCGCTGGCTCGCCCAGCCACGCCCCCTGCTCCGACCAGCCACACGCCGCTCGCGCCGGCTGCGCCCCTCACCCGCATCGCCCGGCGTTTGCCGCTCTCCACCGCTGCTGTCGCAGCCCTGCCTCCCCTCACCACTGCGCCGCCGCCCCGCCGTGCGCATGCGCGCCCTTGCGCCGGCTAGCCACGCTGGGTTCGCCTTGGGGCTCCGTTGCCCGGGCGCCCGCTAACCCGCCCCGTTTCCTCCCCTGTCACACTGACCGCAGGGGCCCACGCCCCTGTTTTATAAAAAGGATTTCGAAAAATAAAGAAATAAATAATTAATTAGTTAAATGATTAATTAACTTAATTAAGTCTATTAAATTAGCCTAATTACTTAATTAAAAGTAACTAGTTATGTTTAGTTAAGCTGTCTTAATGACAGGGCCCACATGTCAGTTTGACCCAGTCAATGGTCAGAGTTGACTGCTCACGTCATGCTGACACAATATATATTTTCGAATTAAACTAATTTCAAAATTTGATTTGAAACTTTGGAAATTAATATAAAATAAACCGTACCTCGGATGAAAATACTTTGTACATGAAAGTTGCTCAGAACGATGAGACAAATCCGAATACGCAGTCCGTTTGTCAGCCACACGTCCCTAGCATAGCGAACATGGAACTTCCCCCTCCGGTTCATCTGTCCGAAAACGCGAAACACCGGGGATACTTTCCCGGATGTTTCCCCCCTTCACCGGTATCACCTCCTACTGCGTTAGGGCACACCTGGAACCATTACTTGTCATGTCATGCATCAATATGCATCTGTTTGCATTGTATTCATTGTTTCTTCCCCCTGTTCTCTCCGGTAGACTACGAGACTGACGCCGCTGCTGGTGCCCCGATCGACTACGTTGTTGACGACCCCTCCTTGCCAGAGCAACTATGCAAGGCCCCCCCTAGATCACCAGATATCGCCTATTCCTTCTCTCTACTGCTTGCATTAGAGTAGTGTAGCATGTTACTGCTTTCGGCTAATCCTATTCGGCTGCATATCCTGTCTTTACTACTACTGTTGTTACCTTTACCTGCAATCCTAAATGCTTAGTATAGGATGCTAGTATTCCATCAGTGGCCCTACATTCTTGTCCGTCTGCCATGCTGTACTATCGGGCCGTGATCACTCGGGAGGTGATCACAGGTATATACTTATATACATAATATATGATACATGTGGTGACTAAAGTCGGGTCGGCTCGTAGAGTACCCGCAAGTGATTCACGGATTGGGGGCTGAAAGGACCTTTGTCCTGACGGCCCTCTAGGTGGATCTTTGTGGCGGAGCGACAGGGCAGGTTGAGACCACATAGGTGAGAGGTGGGCCTGGCCCTGGTCGGCGTTCGCGGTTACATTAATTAACACGTTTAACGAGATGTTGGTATTTGGTCTGAGTCTGGCCACTGGCATATACGCACTAACCAACTACGCGGGAACAGTTATGGGCACTCGACGCCGTGGTATCAGCCGAAGCCTTCTTGACGTCAGCGACTGAGCGGCGCGCGCCGGATTGGACCGTAAGCCTGCGCTTGTATTAAGGGGGCTAGGTGTGCTTCTGGCTGTGTACGCAACGTGCAGGAGTCCAATGGGCGATGGGCCCAGACCCCTGCGCGCATAGGACTTAGACCGGCATGCTGACCTCTCTGTTGTGCCTAGGTAGGGCTGCGATGTGTTGATCTTCCGAGGCCGGGAATGACCCAGGAAAGTGTGTCCGGCCAAAGGGGATCGAGCGTGTTTCGTAATGTGGTGCACCACTGCAGGGAAGTTTATCTATTCGAATAGTCGTGATCCTCGGTAACAGGAGGACCCGGAGTTGTACCTTGACCTTATGACAACTAGAACCGGATACTTAATAAACACACCCTTCCAACTGCCAGATATAACCCGGTGATCGCTCTCACACAGGGCAACGAGGGGAGGATCGCCGGGTAGGATTATGCTATGCGATGATACTTGGTAAACTTACCATCTACTCTCTTCTACATGCTTCAAGATGGAGGCGGCCAGAAGCGTAGTCTTCGATAGGACTAGCTATCCCCCTCTTATTCTGGCATTCTGCAGTTCAGTCCACCGATACTACCCATTTCATTGATACCAATGCATATGTAGTGTAAATCCTTGCTTGCGAGTACTTTGGATGAGTACTCACGGTTGCTTTGCTCCCCCTTTTTCCCCTTTCTATACCTGGTTGTCGCAACTAGATGCTGGAGCCCAGGAGCCAGACGCCACCTTCGACGAATCCTACTACACCGAGGGTGCCTACTACTACGTGCAGGTCGCCGCCAACGACCAGGAGTAGTTTAGGAGGATCCAAGGCAGGAGGCATGCGCCTCTTTCGATCTGTATCCCAGTTTGTGCTAGCCATCTGATGGCAACTTGTTTACTTATGTTTGTACTCAGATATTGTTGCTTCCGCTGACTCATCTATGATCGAGCACTTGTATTCGAGCCCTCGAGGCTCCCGGCTTGTATTATGATGCTTGTATGACTTATTTTATTTTTAGAGTTGTGTTGTGATATCTTCCCGTGAGTCCCTGATCTTGATCGTACATGTTTGCGTGTATGATTAGTGTATGATTGAATCAGGGGCGTCACAAGTTGGTATCAGAGCCGACTTCCTATAGGAATCCCCCTTCAAACTCCTTGGCCAAAGTTGAGTCTAGTCATTCCAAAACTTTTTACTAAAATGGTTGTGTGGCTTATGGCCCCACGTCACCATTGGGTGGTATTAGGATCTTTTACTCCCCATCTATACTATGGGAGTCTCATCTCTCTTCTATTTGGGTTAAATGATTTTGCTAACTCTAACTCTAGGTTCTCGTAATTACTTCCTCCCGGAGATTCCCTCACTCCAAATGATTGCTTGGTGCACCGAAGGATTCCAAAGATACTCTCCGATGTTCTTTCGAGACTTTGTGCCCATTGCTTTTGCAATTCCCTACCACCGAAATATCCCCATGGATAAATACATACACATGTCGTTCTTACATTTATTCCCAGTTGATCTTGTTATTACAAGATACCCCAAAATTCTCTTTATTGTTTCGAGAATACTTTGTGCTTACTGCCTTGCAGTTCTTTGCAACCTGAATACCCCTACTGATAATTCCTTGCACTTACCGAATATCCGCTCATTCCCAGTTGTTCATGTGTTTCACCAAAGTCTTCGAAATACTATTCGATCTTTCGAAAATCCTCGGCAGCCTGTTGTTCTTGAAATTCTTGCTTGCTTGCATTATGGTTAATCCCATAAGTATACTAATCATATTGGCATCCTTTGTCATTATCAATTTTTGAGTCCACTAATTCATTACGTTGCGAATGTTCACAATCATCAGTCAAATCCTAGAATTATCCTTTCGGCTCAGATGTCATTTTAAACATGAGCTGGATCTCGACCAATCAAATTGTCGTCGATTGTACCCCTAAGCCTACTCAACTTATCCATCCTCAATCAGAGCGTTTGCTTCTGATACCTTGAATTGGAAATCATAATTCCTTTGCATTGGAGTTCTGAATTAGTCAGTTGTTCTATAATCCAATGCCTTCCTTCTTCTTCCGGCTGAGTACCAATAATCATTCCAGATACTTTGTGGACCGTCAAATCCTTTGTTGGTTTATTATCCGATAGTGTCATTCATATTCAAATTACCTTATGAGTTCTTTCCTTGATACATAAGGCCATTGGTAAATCCTATTCTCTGATTGGGCCAACCATGCACTGCTTTCGAGCTGGTGATAATTACTCTTGAAGCTTGTGGTATATGTTTCTAAGATGCCCCGATGGGTTGAACCTATGCCTTCCTTAATCTATGTGAACCCGAAAGTTTTCATGGGTCATACTCCTCTGGTAATTCACCAGGTAGGTTTTCACACTCAACTCATTTTAATAGAGCAGTGAATGAATGGTCATGCATTGGAGAAGTGAGAGTCGACCTTGAACTTTGTGTTCATGCCCCTGGACACGATGTAGATCTTATCATAGAAGCTACTATTAAATTAATTATTCCATTGGTATAATTTCATCTTATATCTAGGATCTAGTCTTTTGCAATCGTGGTTCCGGCCATATTGATATTCTTTGATTCATTTTCTAGGACAAGTTAAAGCACTTGTCTTTTGCAAGTCAATACACCAGTCCAACCTCTACTTTGATCTACTGTCAAGTATTACCCTCTGGTATCTTGAGAATATCTAAGAACCGTGTTGCATCTTATGAGTTCTTCATCAGCTATTATTTCTCACCGATTCCAATTTTTCATGGGTTCTGAGTTGTTAGTCGCTCAAGAACACCGATATGTGAACCGATTCCGCATTCCAGTACGATAACTCTTAAGTAATTTTCATTGCTTATGAGTTTAATCCTTCAAGCCATTCCTAGCCTGATTGGCCATATCATTATCGTGCTAAATTTTAACTGTGCTACCTGGTCCTTCTTCCCGAAGCACAATTTTCGACGATGAGCTAAGCTTATGTCGATCTTCCTTGTCATATCATTTTGCCTTGAACAGCAAGCTTGATTCAAGTTTGTGTCGTACCCGTGGTTCTAATAACCTTGCGCTTCATCATTCCTTTCATTTGATGTCATCGCCGATTGATTACATCTTCATGAAATCTCTCTACAATTATGTCGTGATCATCATCAACATTTCTACTCCTTCCAGCATATCAATCGAATTCATGATGATAAGTTCCATCCTCGTCCTTTGGAAATTTGAGTTACCATCAGCAACATCCTCATCTTCCTTTCATCACAGCATTGTTCATGTTGTGGATGTGACTTGCTATACAGCTTGTATTATGACCTACCTTGAAATATTACCATCTTTTAGTTCAAGGATGTTGCGAGGAATGCTCCACCTCTTAAGAATTCTTGTTATAGAATTACTTCTCGCCATCTCCGTTCATTTCTTGGTCCCCGTGTTGTTTCTAATCGGAATACCGGCAATTGAACTTTGAGGCGTGAATTCAAAACTTCTAGCAACTCTATTGCTTTGAAGAGAATGGTCGATAGCTTCATTCTAAGTCTTTTGGTTATTGAATCACCATTTTAACATTGATCATGCTACCTAAGCCCATATTTCGGGTGCACCTTTCAACCAATGTTTAATTGTGTATGTTTTCGTCGAGTATACCTCATTATATCATTTGATCCGACAAATGTTATCTCCTTGTTCACATAACTGTGGAAATCCATCTTTTGGAAATCTCAATGAATTGTTGCTGAGTTCATCAGCCACCTCATCATCTTGTCATTGGTTTAATGATGAACTCATGATTCAGAACTTGCTTCCATAGTTCATTTCTCGAGAATCTGCAATGTCATCTCCACTACTAGGGAAAAGCCTATACACAGAGGTATAGTAGTAGTGCTTGTTAAAATAGGGCGCTACTGCTACTTAGTAGTAGCGTTTTTAAATGAACCGTGCTACTTCTACTACTTTAGCAGTAGCGCGTTCTACCAAACGGCGCTGCTGCTATATTTGTACTGGGCGCAGATGGCTAGCCCCACTTAGCAGTAGCGCGTACCACTGACCAGCGCTACTGCTATGGCCCGTAGCAGTAGCGCGTTTCCCTGAAATGCGCTACTACTTACTTACCTTGTCCTAGAGACGTTCACCCTCTCACACTCACTCCCTCTCACTCGCTCCCGCCCGCGCCGATACATCGTCCGCCGCCGCCGCGCTGCTCCTCGCCGACGTACTCCCTCCTCCGGCCGCCCTCCTCCCACCGCCCCTCTCCCTCCTCCTCCTCCGGACGCCCCCTCCCTCCTCCTCCTCCGGCCGCCCCTCCCCCTCCACCCCCCGTCCCCTCCCTCCTCCTCCGG
>NC_057796.1:220393377-220398618 GCF_018294505.1 Triticum aestivum | reverse complement strand
TCGCCCCCTCCCCCTCCACCCCCGCCCCCTCCCTCCTCCTCCGCCGGCCGCCCCCTCTCCCCCTCCTCCTCTCTCCTTCCTCCTCTGTCGGTGTCAAAACCGGCGGATCTCGGGTAGGGGGTCCCGAACTATGCGTCTAAGGCGGATGGTAACAGGAGGCGGGGGACACAATGTTTACCCAGGTTCGGGCCTTCTCGATGGAGGTAATACCCTACTTCCTGCTTGATTGATCTTGATGATATGAGTATTACAAGAGTTGGTCTACCACGAGATCTAAGAGGCTAAACCCTAGAAGCTAGCCTATGATTATGATTGTTGTCGTCCTACGGACTAAACTCTCCGGTTTATATAGACACCGGAGGGGGCTAGGGTTTCACAGAGTCGGTTACAAGGGAGGAGATCTAGATATCCGAATTGCCAACCTTGCCTTCCACGCCAAGAAGAGTCCCACCCGGACACGGGACGAAGTCTTCAATCTTGTATCTTCATAGTCCAAAAGTCCAGCCAAAGTATATAGTCCGGCAGTCCGAGGACCCCCTTATCCAGGACTCCCTCATCCTCCCTTCCCCTCCTCCCTCCATCTCTTTTTTTCTGTTTTTCACTGTAGTTTTTTACTATTGTATAATGTAGTTTTTTTTACTTTCTTTAGTAAGTGTTTAAAATAATTAGTAAGTAAATTAATAAACTAGTTGAACTAGTTTAGTTTTAGTAAGAACTAGTTGAATTAATAGAACTAATGTATTTTTAGTAAGAAAATTAATATAACTAGTTGAACTAGTTTATTTTTAGAAAGAACTATTTTATTTCTATTTATAGTAAGTTTATATTTAGTAAGAACTAGTTGAATTAATAGAACTAGTTGAACATGTCACGTTTGTTGTTATTTTTTTTGGTTTAAGCAATTATTCCCGCATCGACGTCGGCGATGCCTATCCCGCATCCTCGTCGTCGATACCCGTCGTTTGCTAGGGTTTTAGTTGTATTAGTGATTTTATATGTATGATACTATTCGGGATGTATTAGTGTCAAGGAGCCCCTCCATCATCCCCGCCATCGTCCCCGTCACCGACCCCCTCCCCCTCCGACCTCGAGGTGAGACCAGCCAAATCTCCATGTCAATATGAGTCCTATAAGATATGATGTAGATAAAAACATGTATATCTTGTGTTGCTCAAATAGGATATGTGGTTGCCCAAGTGGCCTGTCATATTCAGGTTACACCTCCGAGTGGCCTATGTTTTGCCGGAGTGTTGATTAATTTCCGTTCGGGCAAATTTCAGGCGCTCGATATGTCCTTTGTTAGCAAAGGTCATGCCGGATTTTTCCGTGAATTCTGGCATGACTTGTGCTCGAATATGTAGGAAATATCGAGTGGCCTGGATTTTCTCGAAAAATAATTAAACGACATTTCTCGAGAAATATATTTAATTGTACAAGTTTAATCTTTGAATTATGAACGTAGGAAATGTCGTCGTCGGATGATGAAAGTCTCCCGGGGGGTGCAGCTGGTGCCACGACGATCGAGGTCTGTGCGACCGGCCTCACCTAGACGAAGATCGGCGCTTCAGCATTAAGCTTGAGGAGACCTTCGATGTTGAAACGGTACGCAACGACGACAAGTGTTTTTTTCGTAATTAAGCATGACTTCAACTATTTCAATGTGTAATTTTCATCTTTTACAATTCGAGTAGCTTATCCCATGCCATGCAAGACGCTGTGTCTTGGAGAGGATGGATTTTGAAGACCATGAAAATTTCGAAACAAAGAAAATTCACCTAAGGACTCATCATGGTATGGATTTTGAAGTAAATCTGTATAATTCTGAGAGCGTATCCCATTTTGGTTCCCCGGGTTGGGAAGCACTTTGCAAGATGTATAATTTTCAAGAGGGTATGTTTGTCACCATGGATCTTGGTGATCCTGACATCGACCAAGACAATTTGGACATTTGGGTCCTTATTGACACGCTTCCAATTCTACCGCTATGTGAGTTCCTCGAACATAGTTATTAAGTAATTTATATTGTTTATTTCAAAATAGTTGACAGCTTATTTCCATTGATAGCTTACTTTCATTCTTCAAAGAATGTGCGGAAGATGGTAGACAGAACCAACTACACCGATGGCTCTGAGTTAACTTATCAGGAGAAAAGTCATCTGGTCGCATATTGTACTGATCTTGAGAATTACAATGCCTTTTATCGAACTCCTCCAAATTATGGTCGATACGTGCCACTAGTGCATGTGTTGAACCGCAATAACTTCCAAGGAGATTCCCTGGTAAGATTTTTACTATTACGACATCCGTGCATCTTTGCATACTTCTAAAACTAGTACATCATTGCTAACTATGAAGTTATTACTATGTTTTTCAACAGAAAATCCCGATGGATTGTGTGCCTCATTTGATGTATCAGAATGGTCGCCTTGATGTTTTGAACATACAGCCAGGCCATCCTATGAATCTCACCTGCCCATACCGGATTTCTAAAACCGGTGAACACATGATAATCAAAGAATGGAAAAAATGTATGGACAGTCGTAAGGAGGTTCTTGGAAGCAACGTTGTGCGAAAGGCAAGAATTGGAGACAGGATAATCGCCATTCTCCATAATGGAGAGTCAGGGGCTATCTTGTTTTATTCTATTTTACCTAAGATAATATAGTAGGTCCTAAGAGAATGTAGTAGGTCCTATGAGGTACAATATGTTTATGAGAGTTGATGATGATGAGTAGTTGTGATTATGTCTAGTGACCAACTTGTATGTGATGTCTCATTGATGAAAACGATGATCATGAGGAGGTGTTATATGACAATGATGTATTATGATGATAAGTTGTTAATGATATGATGATGATGATATATTATATCATTGGGTGAAAGAACCGCGGATTAGTTTCAAGTGGATGTCCATCCACTTGAAACTAGTCCACGGTTCTTTCTCCTAGTGATGTAATAACTCATTATGATGTAAAATCATTCTCTAAATTGTTGCGGTATGAAAACTTGTATAAAGGTGTATGAATACAACATGAAATAAAAAAGAAATACGGAATAATAGTAGTAGCGCGTGCTAGGAGAAGCGCTACTACTAATTACCAGTAGCGCTCATAGTACAAAGCGCTACTACTAAGTCGATATAGCAGTAGTGTGGTCCAACCCACGCTACTGCTAACCTTTAGCTGTAGCGCGTTACTAGTAGCGCTGCAACCCGCGCTACTGATAGGCTTTAAACACGCGCTACTGCTAGGGTTTTCCCTAGTAGTGCTCGTCTAATTGTGTTGCACCTCTTCTTCTCAGGCATCCTAAGTCCGAGGTATCCTGACACCAGTCATATCTGAATCTCGGTCAGATATGATGGGTGGATCATATTTTCAAGAGTTATAACATTGGTCCTTATATGACCCGGTAAGGTGATGTCATGCCTAGCACACCTGGCTGGAGGACCTAGTGTTATAGTTTCCTCTTTAGCAAGGTTAACCATTCTTCCATGAGGAAATTGTAAGACTTATTATATAAGTTGTTCCTAATAAGTCCTTTGTGTATCCAGAGTCCGACCTTTGCTTGAAAACCATGTCAATGCTATTTCGAAGCATGTCGGTGGTACTCTGATCTTCAATAAGAACATTCGAAGCACAATGCTAAAGTTTCTTTGTCAATTATCCAACCACCGTTGTATGGGCAATATCATGAAATTTCTCTCCCCTTACCTAAAGGGTTTTCTACTTTGTATCTTGTCGTGGATGTCATGCTCTGCTTGTCCTTGGGAAGGATATACCCCGAAATATGTGTTTAAACACATTTTCCTTTCCATTGTTCTGTTTAATCTGATAATCATATTTTCCTTTCCATTGATTGGTTTAACCTTTCTTGTGATCTATATGATCTAAGCAGTAATATTCTCCTGGTTATGTAAACACCTCGGTGTACAATTCTGTCAGCAAGACCCTGTTACTATTGTTGATGACATTCCGGTAGCCACCGATGGACGAGAATTTGCCTATTGGTCCGCCTCATTCAACAAGCAGGAAAATGGTTCTCTTCGTCCCTCACCCTTGGTACCGACGTTGTTGCCAACATGACTGACATGCTATCCTCTGACCTGCCATGCTATCATGACCGTGCAAGATGCCAGCGCCCTTCCTACTTTCTACCCACATGGGGGGCCCATAACCCACAGGTCCCACAGGATCGAAACCTGACTCTCTTGTACACCCTCTGTTTCCAAAGTTATTCCTCACGCTTGGCTTCATATGTAATTCACGAGCCACCTTCCGAGAGATCATCAATTCTGGTATGAAACACAATACTTATTCCCGTGGCTCTGAACCCCTTTCACACTTTGTTTCAGGCAACGAACGATTGTCTATGCGCTTGAAACTTCTTATGGTACCTTCTTACTTGTCTCTCGATGTGTTTCATTTGTTCAACTCTAGAGATACTCATGTGTTCATTCCTGGGATAACCCCAAATGAGTTCCCCTTACACCATTCTATCGTTTTAGAGCATCCCCTTACCTATTTGTAAGTACGGCGGTATTTTTCGAAGAACGGAGGACGACTTCATTATGATGACCTGGAGCAGAGGAATGAAGGCATCAACGTAATGGATTGACTTCTTCGAGAAGAGCAACCAACACCGAGAAGACCCGTTAGAATTTCGTAACCAAATCTCTTCCCCCTTACTCCCGCTCCTAAATCTTGGGACGATATTTCTTGTAGTGGAGGAGAATTGTGACGCCCGGATAATTAAGCTACAGCAACCCTCTGCTAATGATGCGACGTCACCTCTGTTACTATTGATAATCTCGCATTAGTTCAAAACCGATTCAAATTGAAAATTGAATTAAAGGCAAACATCAGAAGTTTTCAAACTTTAAAACTAAAATGTTCGGGTTGTGCCAAATAATGCATAGGTAATTGTGGTGAAGAAAACCCATTTTTTATAAAATGTTTAAATACTCTAAGGTGAATAAAACAGTAGCAAAAACAAATATTTAAATGTTTTTATAATTAATAAAAAGTTAAACTATTTTATCTAGGGGGTAAACTTTTTGTGGCAGGCCAATAGGGCCAAACGGCCCAGCCGACCAGCCCAACCGACCAAACCGAGTAGGCCCACTCCCAGTTCCCCCTTGTCGCCTTCTTCCCACGCGCCCTGTTCCTTCGACAGCGCCATGAACAGGGGTGCGTCCCCGTCGAACCACCTCGCCGACCCTGCCGGTGGGATAAGGCAGCCAGC